>NW_007255922.1:73987-74321 GCF_000164805.1 Carlito syrichta | reverse complement strand
GCGGCCCCGCCCCCTGGCGTGACGCAGCCGTCGCCAGCGCCGGCTCGACCCGACTCGGCAGCCTGGCCGCTCTAGCTCCCGACTCGAAGGCTCCGGGGCGCCCGCCCTCTCCGCTCCGGTGGGTGCCGCGGCTGTGGAGACTAGTTCCGGGAGAGCCGAGGGGCCGTCCCCGGCGCGGCCCGCCCCCCGCCGTGTCGCGATGCACGTAGGCCTCCCGCTCTGACAGGTGCGCGTCCCTGGCCGGAGGAGCGCTCGGAGCCCAAAGGTGGGGCTCCGCCCCCGCCGTGGCCGCCAGTCCCCTCCTGCGCGCGGAGAGGACGGGCATTGCCCCCTA
>NW_007255922.1:20334-73750 GCF_000164805.1 Carlito syrichta | reverse complement strand
GGCCCCACATTCCAGAGGGGAAACCCGAGGCCGGGGTTCTCGGGAGACCTCGCTGTGAGCGTGCGCACCCCGCCCCGGGAGTGGCATCCCCGCCCCGGGCCCCGGGGTGGCGCGGCGTGCGGGCGTGGCCTCTAATTGCCCCCACGCCCCGCGAGGGCTGCAAGCCGCAGCCGGGGCGGGCGTCCCTCCAGCTCCCGCCCTTCGGGACGGCTCCGCGACGGCAGCCCTCCGGAGCTGCGGCTGTGCTCCAGTGCTTTGCCTCTGGCGCCCCCGAAACTGGCGTCTGACAGCGTGGCTTGAGGGGGTGCTTAACACCCCCGAAGTAAACCATAGAAGGTGATTAAAAACTGGACTGTCAAGACCGACCCCTGGTCCCCTTCCACCAAATGCACCTTCACTCCAATATAGAAATTCAGGAGCTGCTTCAGGGTGTAGTGGGTGACCCAGGAGTCCGCTGTCCCTGCCTCTAGGCCCCTGCCCTGTAAGGTCCTGTCCCAGGAACTGGAGATTTTGAGAAATCCTGGCATCCCGAGCTACCACACTGGCCCTGTCCCCATGGCCGTGACACATCAGCCAGGTTCCATGTTGGGGTTTCATCAGCGCAGACAGGTGGGAGGGCTCCTCCTCCCACCACTGGTGGCCCGCGGTTTCCATGGCCTCAGGGAACCTGAGTGGCAGAGGTCCTCGGGTTCCTGTCCCCAGCCCTGCCCTGTGCACCAGGCTCTGGTGGGGTAACAGACCCATCTTCCCACTTGCCCTCCTACAGTCAGAACCCATGAGTCCCTGCCTCCAGCAGGGAAGCAACTCGCTGTTTCTGAAGTGGAATGGGCACGGTCACCCAGCTGCCTTAATTTGCAGCCTGGAGGTCCTCCTGCCTGAGATTCTACCATTAGATCTTCATTGTTTTGTTTTTCCCTAAAAGAACGCACACCTATCAGATAGGCACTTGGCCTCCCTGAAGTGAGGATTCCTTCCACTTCCTGCCTCCACCCCAGGCCTTCCCGCCTCACTGCCCCTCAGGCCCAAGCTCTCCTTCAGCCCAGTCCTCGGCCTCGGCGCCCACCCAGACTTCTCTGGGCAGTTGAGGCCTAAAGCATGATTCAAGGGCACCAGGGAGATTTGGACCTGAACCCAGGGCCCCTCTTGATCTCCTGTCCCCCACTCCGACCTCCGCCAGGTTGGGCTCTGGCTCAGCTCACTGCCCTCTCCAAGCTCCCATGCTCCGACCCCTTCCGGTCCTGCTGCCCACTTCTCTCCTCTGCTACACCCATCCTTTTGGGGGAACAGTTCATCCACCTTGGTCACCTCCCTTGCAAGCCTTCCTGGGAGCCCTCAAGGAGAGGCAGGCTCCCCCCCCCGTCCCCCCAAGTGGGGCTGCCCCTTCCCCAGCACTCTAGCTGTGTGTTCCTCTGGGTGGTCCCCGTGCCCCACACATGCTGCACTTGCAGACCACAGACCCCTCCAAGCCAAGCCAGGGGAGTGCAGGTTCTCTGCATGGGCCAGAGCTGCCTGTGGAAAGCCCCTCACTTCTAACTGGGAAAGCAGAATGCCCAGGTGTGGCATTGTGGGTGCCGTGCTCAGGGGTGGGAGACAGGGCAGGGACAGTGTTTGTGGTCTGCCTTAGAGAGACCTTGTGTGGCATGGACATGTGGGGAGACAGCTTGGGCGGGGCTGCAGGAGTCGGCCTGACTTCCAGTGGACAATCAACAGGCCTGGGGGGATGAGGCCATCCGAGCAGGAAGAAGGAAGGTCTGGGAACGTGAGGAGTGAGTGAGTCAGGGCGGAGCTGGGAGAGACGTCGGGTGCTGCTCAGGTGACAACTCCTGTGCCTTTGCAGAACTGGGGCAGGGTGCCTGGTGCCCAGGAGTGGACTCAGGCCCAGCCCCTGGAGGTGAGGATCCCAGTGTGTACCCCGCATGCAGCCACCCCTGCAGCACCCGCAGCTCCTGGAAACCCTGGGAAATCGAGGACGCTTTAGTGGTTTGAGGCAGGTGTTGATTTGAGGTCCCAATCACAGAGAGACTCCTGGGCAGGGGTCAGGGTGGTGGAGTTAAGGGCACGCCCAGCCCCAGGGCCTGGAGTCTGGAGTCTGGAATCTGAGGAGGCCCCAGAGGCTGATGCCTTGGGAGGCCAGGCCTGCTCCAGCTCTAGGGCCTGTACTGCTCTCAGGGTCCTCAGAGGCAGAGCCCATGGGCCTGCTGCCCAGTCCCCGGCCCTGCCCACTGTCCTGGGCACTCCTGTAGCCTCTGGCCACCAGACCGTGTCTGCCCACCTAGCCCTGCTGAAGGGAGCAGTTGAGCAGGACGGTGGCACAGCAGCTCCCAGGGCCTGGCTGATGCTCTCCCTGGCAGGTGCTCACTTAGGGCCCCCAAGCGGGACTGGAGGCTCTCGAGGAGGACTCGTGGGAGTGGCTGACAGAAAGCAGGCGGCAGCATCTGCGGTTGGTGCTGGAGGCCCTGTCCTAGTGGGCCCCGGCGCTCAGAGGTGGGAGTGCAGGCTGGGACGTGGCCAGGCCCAGTGTGAGCTGCTGGCCCTGAAGCAGAAAGTGAGGCCCGCCCTCCGTGCAGGGCTGCCTGACTTTCTGCAGCCCTGAGAATGTCCCCTGAGATAGCGAGGTCCCCTCACCAGACTGAAGTTCAGAATGCTCAGGACCCGTGGCCACGTCTGGTGCCATATGTTCTTGAAAAGAAGGCTTGCTGAGGTCGGGAGCATCTAGGGGAGAAAGTGAGGAATGGGGTCCCCATCAGGGCTGCCATGTTGGGCAGAGCTGCCTCTGAATGGCACCCCAGAGATGTGCAGCATGCTGCCTAAGAGGCATGTGCCAGGCAGGGCTGGGGACACCATTGGAGGCCAAGGAAGAGCCTGAAGGAGGAAGGGGCTAGTTTTAGCTCCCTAGACAGAAAAGACTCCACAGAGGCCCAGGCGCCTGGTGAGAGGCAACCCCAGGGGTGGGGATTGTGAGTTGGGCTTCAGCACCCCCACCCTGCGCCAAGGTGGGACAGGGCCGCCCAGAGATGGTCGAGTACCCAAGCCTTCAGTGACCACAGCTGACCCCCACTGGAGCCACTGCTCTTCCCCAGGCCTAGGTGGTTCCTGGTACCCAGGTGACAACCTCTGGCCTGGCTGCTGTCTAGCACGCCACAGGTCCCCTTGCTGGCTTAAGTTCTGAGGCCAGCAGAACTAGAGTGGGGAGCTGCTGTGTCTGGGGCCCAGCTGGAGCCTGTGGTGACAGATAATAGCTAAGCAAGGCTGTGAGGCTCAGGTCTATGCTGGGCCGTCAGCAGGGGGCTGGGTGTCTGCCTCTTTATCAGAAGTTGCAGGCCCTGCCTGGCCTGGTGGGGGCAGGGAGGCTGGGCCAGCCTTCTGTGAGGCTCTGAACTGTTCCGCCTTCCCCCAGCAGGTGGGATTCTCCCTGGCTCTCCTGAGGACCCTAAAACCCCCCCAAACCTGAAAAGTCGGGTACCTGTCTGCCACAGCCCCTTCTCATGGGACCTAAATTCCCTCTGTATAATGGGTCCTGAACCTCCCTGGCCCTGTAGTACCTGGGATGGGGAGGTGGCTCCGGCCCAGGGGAGTGGGGCCTCTGGGGCTGCAGCAAGGACAGGGGCTGGGCACTCCACACTGCTAGATGCCTGTGGGGCTTTGGCTTCCACTGTGCCAGGACCTGCAGCACCAGCTGCTAGGGTAAGGGTCAGGTGCCCCCAGGTCCATACCCGATGAAGGGCCATGAAAACCTGGACAGCCGGAGGGGAGGGCCGCCACCCTAGAGCAGCCCAGGCACTCCCAGGTCCTTGACACCTGTCTTCTTCCCACAGGGGCAGACCCCAGGTCGGCCCTGGGGTTGACAAGTGGAAGGTGGGCCCTACCTCACCTCTGACCCATCTGGCCCCCAAGGGGGTCTGGACCCAGCTTGGCTTCTCTCTGGGGACTACGCTGGCATCACCTGAGTGGGCACTGGCCGAGTCCCTCCCCTCACCCCAATCCCCCAGCTGTAGGTGGCCACTGTGGAATCCTTCCCGGAACAAAGGAAGGGAGGGTTCCCCTAACATCCAGTCTGGGTCTGCCTCTGGCCTGCTGGGCTTGGCCAAGCCCCTCATTGTCTCCAGGCTCAGAGGTCATCTGTACATTGCAAGTGGTGCTAGGGGTGCTCTGAGGAGCTCTGGCACTCAGTGACCCTATGACCCTGTTTGGTTTACCCACTGGGTCACCGTACCTGTGTCACAGTCTCCCTCCTACATAGACCTGGGCCCGTGTCCCAGCTGAGTGGCCCAATGGCCTTGGTTGGGCTAAAGATGCCCCAAACAGGGTGGGGCAGGGAGACAGGCTCCCCTAGCAGCGTCTCTGCCTCCCAGCCCCCAGGAACTGGGGGAGCCGAGGCCTGCGGAGGAGCCAGAGCCTCCAGGATGGACTCCACCAGAGGCCCAGGGGTGAGCCCAGGGGCGGGCTGGGATAGAGGTGAGGGCTAAGCTGGGCCTGCCTGGCACCCTAAGCTCACACTGGGGTCAGGACTGGAGGTGGGACCGCCTGGCAGAAGATATGGCTTTGGCTTTGTGGACTGGGCCCTTGTTTCCAGGAACTGGGGGAACTGAGACTGAGGCTGTCTGGAGAGGTGGGCAGGCCTAAGCCCTAGGCGGGGGTGGGGCAGGGCACCTGACTTGCTGGAACCAGTAAGTCGAGATGGGATGAGATAGGGCTGTGGCTCAGGCTAGATTCATCCCAGGTCTGGCCCCCAGGCTGCGCTGCCCTGCCCTGGCACAACCCAGAGCGGCCCGAGAGGGACCGCGCACACACCTCGGCAGGACAGACTCAACAACTGATACAAAGCAACTGCGCTGGGGACCCAGGCTCTGCGGGTCCAGTCCCAGGCACAGGACCCTGTGCGAAGGAGGGGCATCTGGAGATGGTGGGTGATGTGGGTACTGGGGCTCTTGGACTGAGCAGTTCCAGCACTGGAGCACTGAGGGACTTATCACTGACCTTATTTCGGGGATAGGGATACAAGGAAAGCTGTACCAGAGGATGGTGGGTTCAGGCAAGTGTCCTGGACTTGAGGCACCCACAGTCTGGAGGGGGACCCAAGCCCTCCTGCTCCCCAGGTGCCGTTCGTCACACTGAACCTGATGCCCCATCGTGGCCCCTTTGGGGCAAGGCGTAGTTCCGGGAAGGCACCCAGGTGGCCGGAGCTCCTCCGGAAAGCCCATATTAAGGTGAAGGCCAACCCTGCCCGCCTCTGTCCCAGTCTCCCTTGCAGGAGGTGGGCTCTGGGTGGGCCCACAGGAGGGCTGAGTTCCAGAAGGTCTGGGACATGCTGGAAGCTGGAGGCTCCGAGCAGTGGGCCCCAGCAGCCGCCTCTGCCAGGCCTGGATGTCCTGCATATCTACTACCTGGGGCCCACCATGGCCCTTGACCTTCCTTTCCCCAGCTCGATCAGCCAAACCCCTCCCAGCCCTCGCTGTCCCAGAAGGCCTTGGGCTTGGAGAGCATGATCCCCGTCACCCCAAGCTGGCAGTCTCATGGAGGAGGCTGCTGATGACCCCGGGGCAAGGGGCAAGGGGCGGCCACGTTGGGGGGGCCTCTAGGAGAGAAACCCACCCTGCTCGTGGATGTTCCCCAGGTTCCGCAGCCTACCCCTGCCCTGAGGATCTGGGGACCCACTGAGAGTGCCTTCTTGTGCCCTCCAGGGAAGGATGTAGGATCAGCTGGGCAGTAGACCAGGGCACTGCGCACCTGGGGCCTTATCTCCTGGCCTGTCCTCTCCTCACTGAAGGGTGCAGTCTGGAGGAAGAAACAGGAGGGGCATGGCTGAATGGGCTCTGGGGTCACAGAGAATCAGGATGCCTGGGTCCCTGGGCCTGCAGTGACAGGTGGAAGGAATGCCTTGAAGTACACGGCTGCCCAGCTCGGTGAGTACCAGCTGGTCTCACCTTCAGTAAGCCTCAGTGTCCTCATCTATAAAATGGGGGCACAGACAGTACCTACCACACAGGATGGATGTAAGGATAACACAGCACATGGTGCACCTAGCAGTGCCTGTGTCTGTGTCCCTGCATCCTCCCCCAATCTGGAATCCAGTTAGCTGAGTCAGGACCGAAGTCATAAACTGTGTATGTGTGCCCAGGAACAAGTCTGTTTCATCCAGTGTGCAATTGACAGAGCGTAACTTGCACTTCTTAGGAAACTGAGGAAACATCGTGATGTCAACCATAGCCACCAGTGACAGACAACAGAGCTCACTCTGCTGTGACCCTCCTGGCTTGTGCTGATGTGGGGAGCGGGGGGCAGATATGGGATGTGGGATGGGGATTCTGTCCTCTGCCTCCTGGCTCTTAGGGCTTTTGCAAGGGGGTCAGAGCCACTGGCCTGGGGGACCCCAGGGGTTCTTTTTTTTTTTTTTCTTTTTTTGAGTTAGAGTCTCACTCTGTTGCCAAGGCTGGCGTGCAGTGGCACACTCATGGCTACCCCAGTATCGACCAGCTGGGCTCTGGCGATCCTTATGCCTCAGCCTTCCAAGTAGTTGGATCTATAGGCACATGCTACCACACCTGGCTCATTTTGATTTTACTGTAGAGACAAGGTCTCGCCTAGTTGCCCAGGCTGGTCTCAAACCCATGGGCTCAGAAAATCCACTCGCCTTGACCTCCCAAAGTGCTAGGATTACAGGCTGAGCCACCGAGCCTGGCCCCCAAGAGTTCTGACCCGCAGGCTGAGAACTGTCCTCAGGGGGCCCAAGCTACCCCAGCATTAAGGAGTCCAGCAGCAGGAAGACAGGAGCCTTCACCTCCCCCACAACTCCTAAAGGTAACGGGAACCCTCTAGATGTGGGGAGGCAAAACCCCTGCCGTCTGGTGGAACCCAGGCCCAGTTCCTTTCTGTGCCTTGGTCTTCCCATCTGCTCAGAAGGTCCTTCCAGCTTGGACTTCTGCTTGCTCTAACTAGACTCCTGAGCTGACCTTATCCTCCCTGGATAGAGCCCATACCTGGGGCACCTGCTTTGCTCTCTTGCCCCACGGTGTCTGTCCTCTGATCGCAGCCATAGTCCTGGAGCCCAGAGGAGGAGCATCTAGGAAAAGTTGGCAGCCAGGCAGTGCACAGACTGTGGCCAGGGCCAGCAGGGGACACATTCACGGCCCTCTCTGCAGCACAGAGATTGAAGCCAGGCCCTTGCCCACACCTCAGGGAGTTAGAGCTAGATGAGAGGTTTTGGGGACCCAAGGTTGGACAAGGACTTCCTGAGGAGAGGAGAGCTGCTGCAGCTGTGCCCTCAGTCCTCAAGGTCAGGGTTTTGTCAGGTCTGAAGCATGGGACCTGTGTAGGCAGCTGCCACTGGAAGCCTTACTGGCACAAACCTCTCCTTGTCCCCTGCCTGCTACGGGTCCTGAGACGGCCATGTTGGCAGCATTGCTAAAAATTTCCTGACTCTGGGTGGATGAGGCCACCTGGTACTCTCCCAGGGGGAAGCTGTGGGTGGGAGTGGCCACAGGATTTGATTGGTTCACTTAGTGCCATCAGAGTACACCTACCAGGGACCCTCTGGCTTGGGGCGCCACGCTTGAGACATTTTAAAGTGAATTCTCATTCATTTGTGCCTCGGATCACACATTTCACAGGGAAACTGCCCAGAGAATTTACCATAGGTCACACAGCAAAACAGCAGTTAAGCACCCTGGTTCCCTGACCTGTCCCAGAAAGGCAGTTTCTCTTTTCACATGGTCTGTTCTGAGCTAATAGCACCACCCTCAGCAGCCAAAGAAGCTCACCTAGGGGTGGCATGGAGGTCATTGGCCATTCTTCTGAACTCCCTTCCCCAGCCTGTCTCCTCCTTCCTCCCACTAAAAAGCTGTGGACAGGAACACGTGCCCCCCTACAACTCTGTCACTGAGCCCTTCCTCCCTCTTCACCTTTTCTGAAGGCGAGCTCCTGGTGCCCATCTTTGGGGCTGTTCCCTCAGCATCACTCATGCCTAGTTTCTCCCTGTCCCTCCATCCCCCCGCCTTGATTGGGTGATCCAGGGCTGGGTACCTGGGTACTGAGCCAAACTGGACCCCTTCCTGGGATCGTTGTACAGGAAGCAGGAGAGTGGTCCTTCCAGGACTGAAAAGTGGACACATGTAGCTCGTGAACTGTCAACTGCCCTGTTTTCCACCCTGGGAAAAAGCCAGTTTCAGCGAGAGCGAATGCAGCCGAAAGTGGAACTGGGATGAGTCCTGAGTTCACACCCGCAGAGGAGAAGGGGTGGAGCCCTGGAGTGGCCTCCGGGGGGAGCAGAGCTACCGGTTCTTGCCCTTCCAGAGGCCAGCACGGGGTCCCGCCACTCTTGGGCTCCTCCGCACACCCCGAGTCCTCTCTGCTCACAAGGGCTGAGTGGCTTTGGTCACTTGCACTCAGAGAGCCGCTGCCACGCAATCGTTCCCGGGGCAGCTACGAAGGAAACCCCTGTCCTGGAAGCACCTCCTGAGGCCGGGCACCCGCCTGCCTGCCTGCTCCCTGGGTCTCCAGCCCTTCCCCTACCCCCACCGCCTGTTTGTCTCCCGGCTCAACCCGGTAAGCGGATCGCGTCGCTGGTCTGAGTCGCCCACTCCACCACCCTCTCAGCCTCCTATGCATCCCTGTGTCTGCTGGGGCTTGTGCCTCACTGTCCCCAAGCTCGGCTTCCTATCTCTGGTCCTCTCTGCGTGATTCCTGCTTGCTTCCTTCTCCCCTTCTCGCCGGCGGCGACCCTACACCTCTTCCGTAAGCCCCTCCGAACTCCGCTTCCGCTCGCCTTTTCCGCGGAGACCCGGCAACGTTCCGCAGACAGAGGCGCAGCCTGCCGGGCCCGTCAGCACCTCGAGACTAGGGCCAGGCCGCCCCGCCCCGCGTTCCCATTGGCCCTAGGGCACGTGGCCCAGCCCTGACCAATGGGAGAAGCCGAGCACGCGTGACCAGGAAAGCCTGCCCGGCAGTCGCCAAGGCGGGCCGGTGACTCCGGCTAGGCTCTGTGTAAGGGAGACTGGGGACGCCCACACTTCCATTCTCTGCCTCCACCTGGCACCGCTGGCTTTTCCTCCCCCTCCCTGAAGAGAGGCTGTCGGGGATGGAGCTAAGGGCAACCGCTCCCCATCCCAGCCAATCACTAGATGTGTGACCTCCAGCACATTTCTGTTCCTCAGTTTCTCCATCTGTAGTATGAGCCAAATAAGTGCCTCGTAGGGCTGTGGGAGGAGCATGAAATAAGATAATGTGTGGAGGGGCGTGGAACTTGTGGTCAAGGCCCAGGCTTTGGGGTCTGCAGTCACGGAATTACAACCTGACTACTCAACTCACTACTTGAGAGATCTCAGGCTGGCTGCTCCCTCAGTTTCTTCATCTGTAAAATGGAAATAACAGTCCCATCTCATACACATGTAGAAGGTTAAATGAGTTAACGCATATAAGGAACAGAACAGCACCTGGCCCACACCAGGTTCAGTAACTGGTAATGTAACAGCCAAGTTACTACCATCAGTTCTGCTCCACCTTCCTGTCCATCTCCAGGGCCCAGACCTAGGAGTGAAGGTACAGAGCCCAGGGCAAATGCATGATCAGCCTGCTTAGGTAATGCCCAAGTGGTTTCCAAATCAGTTGGACCAATTTACCCGGCCTCAGGAGTGCACAAGTGTTTCCACTACCTCTCATCCTTGCCAGAACCTGGTGGTGCACGACTTCAAAGCTTGTGCCTACCCGATGGCATTGCAGTCTCCAGTACATTACCCTGATCTCTATTTCTATTTCCTTCTCTGCAGAGCATCTGTCTGTGACTGTGCCCCTTCTCCCCAGTCCTTCTTTTTGCTTTTGCCTTAAGAATTAATCAGCATTTTAAAAAGTCATTCTGACTACTATTCCTGTGTTAGATGTGTGTTGCCAGTATCTTCTCCCAGTTGTCTTTGGAAGTTGTGAGCTGTGACACCGAGTGGTCACCAGTAATTGAAGTACTAAAGTGTCAATTATTTTTTTCACAAGATTAAAAAAAAGCTCAAGACTCCAAATGTCACCCTCTTTTTCTAGCACTTCAAAATGCTGGAGAAATGGGATGCCCACACAGGTACAGTACATGTCATGACAGAGGAAGCAATTCCAATCTGTCTAGAGTTTTTGCTTGTGCCCACAGGCATGTACATCATGACAGAAAGGCTGGGCACACTGGGTGACCCAAGGCGTCCACAACCAGTATGTTATCTAGCCTGTCACCCTTGTAGAAAAGTCTCTTTCTAAGCTCACATTCTGGTTAAAACACATTGTCTAGCTGGGTGTGGTAGCTTACACCTGTAATCCTAGCACTTTGGGAGGCAGAGGCAAGAGGACTGCCTGAGCTCAGAGGTTTGAGGACAGCCTGGGCAACTTGGCGAGAACCTATCACTGTAGTAAATTAAAAAACTAGTCGGAAGTGGTGGTATGCACCTGTGGTTCCAGCTACTTGAAAGACTGAGGCAGAAGGATCATCTGAGCCCAGCAGGTTGAGGCTGCAGTAGCCGTGAGCATGTCAATGCACTCTAGCCTGAGCAACAGAGTGAGACTCTAATTCAAAAAACTAAAAAAAAAAAAAAAAAAAAAAAAGCAAAATCACATTGTCTGCTGCTCAGAGGATGGCACCCAAATCCATTAGCCTGGGTTCCATCCTGGCCCCAGTGGCACTTTTCCCTACCCCTTCCCTCCCCACTGACCCCAGCAGTCCCCAGCACCAGGTCCTTCAATGTCAATGCATCCACATGCATGTATTCCTCTGCTGAGAATGCTCTTCCTTTATGTCTCTAGCTGCCAACTCTGACTCTCCCAACGTTAACATCACTGCCTCCATGAAGCCTTCCAGAGGCCCCAGAGCCGCTCCCGCTTCTGTGTGTGCCACTGCTGACAGCCCCAGTCATGCTGTACTCTAAAGAATCAGTCTCTGGCTCCATGACCACGTGTCTCCTCCTCCAACATCTAACCCAACAGGTGCCCATAGAGGGCTTGCTCAACTATGGAGGTGACCCTCTGTGGCTGCCAGAAAATTGACACAACACCACAAGAATCAATTGCAGTGATCAGGCAGTGCTAGAGCCTTCCTAATATAGAAGATAAGTAGGCTGGGCGCAGTGGCTCACATCTGTCATCCCAGCACTTTTTTTTTTTTTTTAAGAGTTGGAGTTTCACTCTGTTGCCCAGACTGGAGTGCAGTGGCATGCTCCTGGACACCGCAGCCTCGACCTGCTGGGCTCTGGCAATCCTTCCGCCTCAGCCTTCCAAGTAGCTGGAACTATAGACTATAGACGTGCGCTACCACACCTGGCTAATTTTTGATGTATTGTAGAGACGAGGTCTCACCAAGTTGCCCAGGCGGGTCTTGAACCCGCAGGCTCAGGCAATTCTCTAGCCTCAGCCTCCCAGAGTGCTGGGATTACAGCCTGAGCCACCGAGCCTGGCCATCCCAGCACTTAAGCAGTAAAGGAAGAAGGGTCAGGAAAAACCGCAGGATTGAAGGAGCAGTTCCCTCAGTCCCTGTCCATGCTGAAGAGGCTCACCTCTGTCTTGGTACTGTCCAGTGGAAGGGTCACTCAAAGCAACCGAGAGACCTGCTTGTGTGAAGAGGTAGAGGTTTATTGAAATATAAACATTCGAGAACAAGTAAGATAGAAGATAACCACAACATATACAGACACTTGCTGCGAAAGACATCTGAGGTATTTATCCACTGCCTAGGCTACCATGTGCTACCATACCTTTCCTGGTTAGAATAATACAAAATGGGGAGGCGGGAGAGAGCTGCCCTGCTGCCTGCCTGCCAGGTGGGCATCAGGACTACAACTACAGGGAAAGCACTGCTTGGGCCAGGGTCCCACTCCAGGAGGACATGCTGGCGCCCCGCACCTTGGGCTTCTGGCCAAGACCCTGCTGTTGTTCTTGAGGGCAGTGGGGGCTCACTCAGAGTGTGAGATCGGGCAAGCTGCCTGGGCAAAAGGGAAGGATTCGATGACCAGAAAGACACAGTGGGCAGTCCCTGCCTCCCTGCGTGGGAAGAGTCCATCCTTCGTGACCAAACCCCTGAGAAAGACACACTGGCCAGATGTCTGAGACATCAAGTGAGTCCAGAGCCAGCCACCTGAGCTCCTCACTGGCACCAGATCCCAGATGCTCTGCTCTGCCTAGACCTCGCAGCTGCCTGGTGGGTAAGGCTTCTGAGGCCAGGAGAGGGCCAGCCTCCATGGATGGGGCTGTGTGTGTGTGTATGAGTGTATGTGTGTGGGGAGCGGGGGGTAGGGAGGGAAAGAAAGCAGCCCGCCAGGCTGAGGTATCTGTTGTGTGCTCAAGCTTCTGATTTCCCTTTCCTTTCCTAGACAGACCTGAATACCAATCACACCGCCAGTAAGCCTCACGTCACGCATGGCGTCTTCCACCGCCACAGCCCAACAACATCACAGTGGTGTTCAACTGAACACTTCGGGCTTACTTGCCAGAGGTGGGCCTTGTACAAGACTCACCTCTTCTCACCAACACAGGAGCAAGCTGCTCCAGCCTGGGGCCAAGGGAACAGACGAAACTCCCTCAGCACCTCCTCGGTCCCCTGGGCAAAGCCCACGGCCTCCATGACTTGCCTGTGACCTGAGCTGGGAATGCTGAGTGAGGGGAGATGGCTTGCCCCCACCCTGGTCAGGGGGTGGGGGCATGGCAGGAAACGGTCAAGGCCCCTCTTCAGGCCCTGAACACAGCTGAGTGGGCCTCCCCTCTCCACCTCCCCACCATTGTGATCCCTGAGTCATCCCCCCCCACCCGCCTCCCCTGCCTCCTCACTGGGGTTCTAGGGAAGGGCCAGAGGAGCTGGGGTACCAAATCACTTGTTTGGCTTTGGGGGTGATCTGTTTTCATTTCTTTGGTGCTACGTTATTATAACAACAATAAAAATTTTAAAATAAAAAACGAAAGTCAGCAAAACAACACATATAAAAAAGATTTCAGAGATGCAAATACTTCCTGAAGAATAGAACATCAATAGTTACAAATCTGAGGTATTTCAATGACCTGACATCGGCACGTTGGGGGATGGTGAGGCTGAGATGGTCCCATAAAAAGAAGGGGGGGAGCAAGGGACACATGGGCTGTTCTTGGGAGAGCTGGCCAACTAGGGCGAGTGGGGAGCATGAGGTTTGGGGGCATCAGAACAGAGTCCATGTGAAATGGAGGCCAGAGCCTGGGCAGCCCTGAGGCTCTGTCTCCCCTTCAACAGACACCTCTGGGCCCTGGGACTGAAGACTGACCTCATGTATTCTTTTTTGGGACCAATAAAAGGGGAATATGGGACCCTGAGGACTGACTCAAGACCTGAATTTAGGGGACCCACACCCCGGGACACAATTGGTAGGCAGGGTGGGCTAGGAGGCCCACACCACACTCAGCGGAAGGGCCATGAAGGCATGCGCTTGGCTCCTAGCAGCCCCACCTGGGACTTAAAAATGGGGGGATTGAGCAGGGGAAAAGACTAGTGACCCAGGGGTCATGGCAGAAGGGCAGGGAAATAAATTAAAGGGGAAGGGATGGAGGGCCTCCAGCCCTGTGACGGCTGGCAGATTGTCGATACACTGTGCCCAGGATGGGAGGGGCCGGGAACCCTGGAGGAAGCTGGACGCCCACAAACCCCCGCCCAGTGCTCCAGCACAATCCCTGATTGGACAACGCTGCCCGTCCTGCCCCTCCAGCCTCTCCCTGCCCCCCGAGTACAGCAGGACCTGAATGGAGCCTGGACAGACGGACACATCCATCTCTCCATGTCTGGCCAGAAGGTGTTCGACGAGAGCTCCGTGAGATGAGGTAAATTCTGTGCATCAACTTCCTCCGCTCTTGGCAGGAGAGTGGGGAGTGGAGGCTGGGTCCTGCCCGTCAGAGGGACCAGCTGGTAGAGGGCTCTGCACTGGGGGTGCCCCGGGATGAGGTAGGACTTGGTGAGCAGTGAGAGCTGCTGCTACTGCTGGCGCTGCTGCCGAGGCTCTGGGGAGCTGAGCCCGCCAGGAGGTGGACCACGGGCTTCTGCGCAAATAGCACACCTAGGTGGGAGCAGAAGCAGTGTAGGCCGAAGGCGTGGAGGGGTTCACTCAGCTCAGCCAGGAGTGCTGCTGCCTTCACCCTGTGAACAGCTCCACGCAGACACTATGGAGGAGCCCCCAGGAGAAATCCCCTAGCTGCCCTGCTCTCAGGTGCTGATGGGCCGGGAAGAGACAGACAGGTCGACAGAGTAATTTCGCTGAAATGTTATAAATGTCCTGAGACAGGTGTACTGAGGGTGTTACTGGAACACAGAGAGGGTTTTGTAGGACAGGGCAGGCTGGTCAGGAAAGACTCCAGAGGAGGATGTCCCTGGGCTGAAGGAAATTCAGTGGCCAAATGAAGAAGGAAACTAGGTGTCAGGCACAAGGAACCTGAGGCCAAGACAAGAGCACAACAGGTGCAGCCAGCTAGGGCCAACACAGGCAGCTTGGACTGACTCAGGGGTGTTGATGGCAAGGCCATGGCAGGCCCTCATGTGCCCCAGACACCTCGCCGGCTGACCCAGACTCCTGCCCCTGGGTGAACAGGTGGACAGTGCTCTGACCCAGGTCTGTGGCCCCATTCATCAAGCTAAGAGTTGACTGGATTTGTTCCCAAGCTCGTCCCTATACCAGTGAAATGGGAGAGAGAAAAGGACAGCCGTTTCCATGAATGCTAAGTCGGCACCTTGGAAAGACTCGGTAAAGGAGCTACACCAGCCAACCAATCAAAAACTGTTGCCATCTCAGGATTAGGGAGAGACAACAGTGAAGAGTGGGGAGAAAATCAAACACGCAGGCGGATTCTGCTGCACCCATTTGTCTTGCCTGGGTCTCCATCATTCGTCCACTTGACCAATGAAAGAACGAGAATTGCTGGGCGCAGTGGCTCAAGCCTGAAATCCCAGCACTTTGGGAGGCCGAGGCTTAGAGGACTGCCTAAGTTCAAGGGTTCAAGACCAGCCTGGGCAACTTGGTGAGACCTCATCTCTACAATAAATCAAAAAATTAGCCAGGCGTGACAGCACACATCTGTAGTTCCAGCTACTTGGAAGGCTGAGGCAGAAGGATCACCTGAGCCCAGCAGGTCGAGGCTGCAGTAGCCTTGAGCATGTCGCTGTACTCTAGCCTAGGTGAGAGAGTGAGACTCCAACTCAAAAAAAGAAAGAATAAGAATGATGAGTCATGTAGCAGGAGCGTGTTTTACAAAAAGGAAAGGAGACCTGTGCCTCGGGAGACCTGGACTCGGTGGACACGGATGGGCTCTCAGTTAATGAACCAACCTCTGTTCTAAGGCTTTCTGTCGCCGTGGAGGAGACCTGTCATCCTGTAATAATCCACAGTCTCTTCCAGCCTGCAAGGACCAGTCTACTTTTGGAGCCCTAAGACTAGGTCAAAGGAAACCCCCGGGAGGGGTCGGATACCAAAGAGACTGGCTGCCATCGCGTGGCCTCACCTGCATAGGTGGTGCCGTCAATGTCCACGGACATGTTGATGCTCCCAATGCTGCTCGTAGTCAGGTTCAGCGCAGCAGCCGAGGCCTCTGCTCTGTCTTCTGCTGGGAACAGGGAGAAGCAGGCCAAGTCAAGATTTCCAAGCACTCTGTTGTCTTCTCTGCTGCCTGGCCACCCCGGCTAAAGCCTCACGCCATGAGAAAGCATCTCCGTGATCTTCTCCTGAGCATGCAGTCTGGCAGGATCCTAGGCTTCCGGCCTCTGTCGATGGCCCTTGCCACTGAGTTTGATCATCCAGTGGCACCACTTTCCAGGTGATCGAGAAACCCTACCTGAGTACCAGCTACATAAAGGCCTAGGAAGTCAGAGACCAAAAAGGCCCAGTCCTTTGAAGACTTAGCCTCCTCTTCCTCTTGGTTATGGGTCCCTCAAGGGGAGAGGTCTACGTCCCCAGCACCTGGCCTCCATGGCCACCTGGGCAGCTGGCGACTGTGGAAGGCTATGGGCACTGGCACACAGGGCCTCGGCCTGCTCACGCCAGACCCTTCCAGCCAAGAACCCTTTCAGGTGAGCTGCCTGTTCTAAGGCACCTGGCTCTGAAAGGGCTGCTCCCACCCAGCTTCCTCTCACTCCTCACCAGGGGAGGGGGGAGGGACTCCTGGGATCTGCACCAGCTCCTCTAACACCTGCTTCTTCCCACACATGCTCTTGTTTGCTCTGAGATGGAGTCAAGGGCACAGATAGCAAAGAGAACTTGAGTGGAGGAATGGGGAGCAGAGGAACACGGGGAAGGATGTGTGGCTCATGAAGGGGAGCACTAGAAATATGTGGAGGGGAGGGCCAATTATGCTGCTGGACTTGCACCTCCTCCTTCCCTCCAATATTCCTGAGGGTCACTGGCAGCCCCGTGTGCTGCCTGCGGCCGCTCAGCCCTCATAGAGACTCAGGAGTGATAAGAGATCTTCCTCCCAGACCTGGCCACAGTGCCCTCTCTTGCTACATCCGGTAAAGTGCCAGGTGAAGGCTGAGCCCTTTAATTTAGACAGATCAAAAGGCTGGAGGGAGAGAGAAACACCTGCTGGCTCTGGAGGTCTTAGGCCCCTCCTCCTTGAATAACTGCTTTTCCTTCTTGCTAAAGAACAGGGCGCTGCCCGAGGCAACTCATGGTGCCCTAGAAAAACACCTCAACCTGGTGAGCTGGGGTGTCAGCAGCCACAGAAACTGCCTCTCCTGGTTTCTAGACCCTTCCGGGGCCCGGAAGGAAGAGCCTGGAGTGTATGCCTCACCACTTGCCTCCCTCCCATCCCCCCAGTCTCAGGAGCCTGGCTCACCCCTGCCATTGATCCTGATCTTCATGGGCAGCTGGCGCGCCATGCTGAAAAAGTTGCGCTGCAAAGCCTGTTGCACCAGGCGCTGCTCCTCCTCTGACAGCCTTGATGCCTTCTTCTCGGGAGGCTCTCCAGACTCTAGCCGCTCCCGCAGCTGCTCCAGTGTGGCCGTCCGGGTCCCGGCCTGCTGACCTGCCAACGTCACGGGCACAGCCAGGCGGTTTGGCACGGGCACTGTTGTCACTGGGA
Organism: Carlito syrichta; assembly: GCF_000164805.1. NCBI lineage: Eukaryota > Metazoa > Chordata > Mammalia > Primates > Tarsiidae > Carlito > Carlito syrichta. The sequence goes on along the minus strand of NW_007255922.1, from coordinate 56,710 downwards.
CTCCATCACCTGCGAAGGAACTGGAGCTGGACCAGTCTACAATCAACCCTCCCACCCAAAAACCCCAGTCTTGGACGTGGGTTCCCTGCCTCCTTCCTCCCGCAAGGGCCCTGCTGACCTTTCCTGAGAGTGGTTGCTGGGGGTATCCGAGGGCTACTGGTATTGGTGCCACTGCCAGAGCCAAGCCCAAGGATGGGGAAGCGGATCTTGGGTGGGGAGAGAAGGGCAGGAGACCCAGCGGTGGCAGGAGCAGCAGCAGGTGAGTAGCCGAAGAGAGAGGAGCTGTAACTGGGCCGCCGACCCTCCCTCCGGTTGCCGTCGATGGCTGCCTGGAGCTCGGCTGGGGAGCTCAGGGCTTTCTTCTCACACTCGTAGGCATACAGATACTTCATGTACCTGCCGGAAAGGAAAAAGAAAGGAGAATCATCTGGAATGCAGCACCAGCAGCTGCCTGGTTTAGGTGGATGGGTCTCTGCAGTCTCTGCTGGGCAGGCGCCTAGAGCACAGGATAGCAGCCTTGATGGACTTGGCAAGAAAGTCCAGGATTGCCGGACACTCCACCCCAGGCTCCTCTCACTGCAATGCCATCCTAAACACTGCTCCAATGTGAAGCATCGTTCATTAAGGGAAACAACATCTTGGTTAAAGTTTTCACATTTGTTATGGTGCCTTTCTAGTGCACTGGAGAAACGAGGCTCATGTTTTACAGTCTTTCTGGCTCCTTCGTCTCCTCACTATTCAGTCAGGCTGGTCAGCTGAAGCATCTCCTCCAGGTGTACACAGGGCCTGGAGATGTTGTTCTTTGTATCCTATGTCCCAAGAAGCAGTTGGCTACCCAAGAACCTTGCCATTCTGGCAACAGCTCTGTCCCCAACTTCTGCTGGACCAGTTCCAACAGATAAAACCCTTTTACTTTTCAACAAGGCCACAACATGCGGCCCAACTGATATGCTAGCTATTCATTACATATTCTGCACAGAGCAACTTCCAGAGTTTTCCAGAAGACTAGGTTCCCCTCTGGCTCCCATTCTCCAGTGCTACTCTTGGTTTCACTACTTCCATCACCGTTGTAATTAACTCAAATGGTGACAAAAACAGGTTGCCCAGCCAATGGCGCCTGCCTTCCTCTGGGTCCTTTGTTGCTAGGCAAGCTGAATGTCAGAATGTCAGGTAAGAAGGGTCACTTGGGGTGCAGGTGCTGTCTGGAAGACAATGTCCTAGAAAGTGTGGACTTCTGAGACAGAAGTCCAGGTCTCAAGCTCATTACTGGCTGCATTGTCGTGGCCAAATTATATAACCTTGAAGACTTAAGTTTCCATAATCTGAAAAATGGGGACACAACTGCTTTAGAGGGTAGACTGTGAGGCTGAGATGAAACAGAAAGGCAAAGTCCCAGCACACAGGAGACACTTGGTAATGGCGGTTCTTCTTATTACTTGGTCTCGTGAGGGATTCACCTCAGCAAGCACCCCACCGTTTCAGGAATTCTGCTCTGCTCATCTTGCTAATTGCACAATGGCACTTCCTTCCTTCCTTTCCTCTAGGGCAGAACACCCCCTTCTCCAGCCCGGCCTTCCTTCCCACAGCCCTGCCCACTCACTGGGTCCTGAGGGTGAAGGCGGCGCTGGTGATGGACGTGGGGAGGTTCAGGCCCTTGGTGATCTCCCTCCAGATCTTCTTGTTGATGATCTCCACCAGGCCCCCCTTCTCAGTCACCAGCTTGTACAGCATGTACAGGTCCAGGATCTGCTTGGCCATGATGGGGATTCGGTTGATGGGAGTCCCTGTGGATGTCCAACAAGGCAAACAGAGGGCTGGGTCATCATCAAGCTGAGAAAGAAGAATCTGTGTACACCCACCTTAAGTTGAGAATCTTAGGAGTGTAATTTGACTCAAATTCCCCAACCTGAATGCCATCAGACTAGCTGTGAGTTCTTTGGGATGAGCAAAACAGGTCCAACTCACAGGCTGTGGGGCCTTTGGCAAAACACGTTAGCCTCTCTGGTCCTGTTTGCTCATCTGTAAATAAGGCCGAATGAGATGACATCAGAGAAGTTTTTTTTAGTTTTTGCTAACAGTACAATTCCAGACTAGTTCCTAATGAACTGGCAACTTACAGCCTCTGCAGCCTTCAGACTCCAATCAGTGACTGCCTCCCTGGCAAGCCTTTCCCTGGCTCCCTGTCTAGGCTCCCACCCGGGTAGCTAGTTCCCTTGGCTTGTCTCTGGTGCTCCCAGCACAGGCTGCCCCAGTGTGCTCAATGGCATGCGCCTGCTTTCTCCTTTCCTGTGGCAGGACGGAGACATGGTTTCTTTCTCTCCTGCCCCGCCACGTCGGAGTGGCTGCTGGACACACGGGTCTCCAGGGGGAATGAAAAGCCACTCAACCATTCTCTCTCTCCACTAATCACTCCACCCCCTCCCTGGCCTCTCAAAGAGGGAGGGTCAGAGCTGCTTCCGCCCACTGGCCCTGAGGGGAAGTGAGAGAAGCCAGGGACTTGATTAGGAAACCTGGCCCTGAGCAGGAAGGACTACTAATGAGCACCAGGGGACCAGGGAGGCGGGGCCAGCCCTTTCACAGGCTGGGATGCTGGTCAGGAGGCGTGATGGATGACTGTCATGTGGCAGCCGGGATTAATGATCTGGAGGTCAAAGGGGAGAATTCCACAGGGAAGGGTCACCGTCCGGGGCAGGGTATGAGACTTGTTGCCTTTTGAGGAAACTCCTTTTACTGTACACAGGCCCAACCCTGCCAGGGCTCGCGGAGCTGCTGCTGGATGTCAGGCTGGCTCTGGCACAGATGGGCTGTTTGTGCTCCTGCCACTTTCTTCCCCTAAAGGAGGGCAGCCTCACCACCTCTCCTATAAGATGGGCATGTGGCACTGCTGTGGCAGGAGCAGGCCTCTTTTCTAAGTGTGGAAAGGGGGCCGGGCTTGGTGGCTCATCCTGTAATCTCAGCACTTTGGGAGGCCAAGGCAAGTGGACTGCCTCAGCCCACGGGTTCGAGACCCACCCGGGCAACTTGGTGAGACCTCGTCTCTACAATAAATCAAAAAATAGCTGGGCGTGGTAGTGTGTGCCTGTAGTTCCAGCTACTTGGAAGGTTGAGGTGGAAGGATCACCACAGCCCAGCAGGTCGAGGCTGCGGTGGTCGGGAGCATGCTACTGCACTCCAGTCTGAGTGACAGTGAGACTCCAATTCAAAAAAAAAAGTGTGGAAAGGGAGTCACTAATCTCAAAGATCTTTGTCTTGACCAGCTGGTCTTTAGAGAGCCAAGGATGGAGAGGTCCTAGAATTAGATCCACAAATTCACAGATGAACTACCAGAGGATTGCTGGCATTCTCCCAAGGTATAGCCCAGGTGCTGGTGCCCAGCCCTATGCCACTCTGGACAGTAAATCTTCCCCTGCTCAAAGCCTTGTGCAGACCTGGTTGTGGCAGGACAGGTCAACACCCACTTCCGAGACCTGTCTGCCCAGCACTCTCACAGCCTTGAGCCCATGCCTTCCATGGAATCACCTGGAAGGTCTGGGAGAGCCTCTCAAGGTTCCCTAAGCTCACATTTCCAGAAGCTTCCAGAATGTCTTTACATGTGTGACCTGTTTGCTTCCCAGTTGGAATGTTCACGCTGGGCTCACCTTCACCCCCCTGAATGAGTTTCCTTTGCCATCACTTGCATTTCCTCAGCAAAATCATCATTCTGAGGCCAGGCAGAAATTTCAGCATCAGCCCCGGCTCCTCTTCTCTCCTCATCAGCACTTTTAGGCTGTCCGGAGGCTCCACTGACACCTCCTCTAAGGTGCCTCTCAAAGGCATCTTCCTTTTTGGCCTGCAGCCGCCGCCCTGGCCCAGGATCTCATGAGCTTTCAACTAGATGCCTGTAGCAGCCTGTCATCCACTTGCTCATCCTGCACAATGCAGCCAGACAGTGTTATCAAAATACCATGTTTACCATGTTATTCACTTCCTTGTTTAAAAACCTACAGAGGCCAGGCATGGTGGCTCACACACGTAATCCCAGCACTTTCGGAGGCTGAGAGGGCGGACAGCTTGAGCCCAGGAGTTCAAGATCGGCATAGGCAACATAGTGAGACCTCATCTCTACAAGAAAAAAATTAGCCAGGCATGGTGGCATGTGCCTGTAGTCCCAGCTCCTCAGGAGGCTGAGGCAAAAGGATCACCTGAGCCCAGGAGGTCAAGGCTGTAGTGAGCTGTGACTGTGCCACTGTATTTCAGTCTGGGAAACCCTGACTCAATAATGAAATGAAATAAAATCCCACAGAGACTCTTATTGCTTGCCCATCCCATCCCACATGCCCAATTGTGTGACCCATGCTCCCAGCACCCCCTTAGAAGATCACATTTATTTTCCAGCAAGTCCTAACAACTCACTCTCGCCCCATCAGCTGGGCCTTCTGACAATCACCTTCAAACCAAGTTCTTTTCTGCTTGGTTTTTACTTCAGAAACGGTCACCATTCACTTGGAGGCAAGCCATGTGAAGAGGATGCGGACACCAGGCTGCTCACGTGGTTTTTGACTGGAGACAGGTGTGAACATATATCCTGACAGATTTTCCAGTGTGCTTCACACTGCCTCTGAAGGCAACTCCCCAGAGAAGAATTACAGATTCATTCTGAGTAGTCACTGGACTAACTGTCAAGCCGGGTGAGATGGCTTCTCTGAAGGACGACATTGCTTAGATGTAGAAACTTCATAGTCACACAAAGTGACTGAGTTGGACCAAAGCTGCTTAGGGCAAGGGGCACAGTGGTAGATACAGGACCCGAGAAGACAGGAAGGGTCAAAGCAGTATCTGAAGTCAGGCTTACCTAGCCAGTAAGTGGCCTCTTCCCAGCTTCTCCAAAGGGAGACAGACTCTTCTGGGAATGGTCACCCCATGCCACAGAGAAACCACAGGCAGGAGGTGCACTGGAATCCCTGTGGTGGTCCCTGCGGCCCTGTTCTGGGTATACCAGGTTCTTGCTTTTCCCCTCATTCCACAGTGTACTCTCCTCACTTGAACCCCAAGCCCTGGGCAGGCACCCTGGTTCCAGAGATGCTGCTGATGAGGGAATCGGGCACTTTCTCCCCTGTGGCTGGCCCTCTTAAACAGTTAAAGGGGCTCCCAGTGCTGAGGTGATTCCGAGGACTGGCTCGAGATGACGGGGTGGGTTTCTCACATTATCCGGATATTCTGGCCACAAAAGCCTGCCCTGGCTCTGATTCTTCTAACAACTAAGAGAGGCAGAATCCTCAAGTTAGTTTGTCTTGGCATTTTGCTTTGTGTTCAATGGATCTGGTAGCCATGCCCTTGTCCAAAGGAGAGTCCTCTATGAAGAAAGAGAAGGCCTTTTAGCTAAGTTTACCACCTGAATGAGAACCAATGGGAAAATGGGTAGATTGGGTCTCAGTATCCCAATTTGTGAAATGAGAAATCTAGACAGGATACTTTCCATTCTAAAGGCTTATGAGTCTATAAAAAAATTAAAACAAAATTGATAGTTGGAATCATAACCAAAAGGTAGGTGACTTGGTTTTAGGAACCTGCCCAAATTATAGAATAATGCTACCAAGTGACCTTGAAACAGATGGTTTGGGAGCTTCTCTGTGGTTTAAGTTCAGGTTCGTGAAGTTCATGTCCACAAGCAAGGGCTCCTTCCCCCGTCTTTCAGGGAAGGAAGTAGGGGGATCTCTGGCCTGCTCTCTGGGCTGTATCATACTTTCCACTAAGGAGGCTCTTCACCTGAGAGGCAGGCCTTTGTCCACAATGCAACAGCAAGCTGCAATGCACCAGAAGGCAAACACTCACCGAAGAGTTCTTTGTGGGTCACCGGCATTGGCCCCACAGGATCCCAAATCCCTGCCCCCATCCCGCCTCCCAGAGGGGGGTGAGCACCTGATGGAGAAGCCTGTGGATTGTCAGTCACTGCTATCAAAGCAGGAGCCAGGATTGAGGGTAATTAATCATGCTCTCTCTGACAGGAATCCAAGGCCTTATCTGCACCCCAAGAAGTACGGCTGGTCTCCAGTTCCCTCCTCAATAAAGGAGATTGACAGTTGCAACAAAGAGGCCCCTTATCAGATTTCAACCAGGGAGCCTGCAGCCAGGGGACATTAGGATGTGAGAGACTTTTATGAGGGCCATGGACCCAGTGAAGCTGGTGGGACCCCTAGGGCTTTAACCTTTGTTGGTGGGAATGCTGCTAGGAGCCAGAACTAGCATCAGAACTGGGATCAGGAACTTCAGCTCAGATGTGGCAAAATAAAATCTGCTCCTGGCACCCTTTCCCTTTCTACCACTCAGAGGACAGAGATGTAGCTGGGGGGTAGGAGAGTGAGGGCAGAAGAGATGGCCCCTTCTGGTCTGGAGACCAAGATGGGAGACGGCAAGAGTGTTGGAGGGAAAGCCACTTTCTCCCCATCGCAGAGAATGGGCAGGCTCCACTGAAGGCCTGAAGCAGTCAGGAGGGGACCCCAGGCGGACTCACAGGCTGCCTTCCTGCCTACTGCTCAGGGGTAAGGGCCCAGGACCCAGGGCGTGGCCCTGCCAAGGACCCTCGCTGCTTTTTCCTGGCTTTGAAAAAGATCATTAATCATTTCCACAGCCTTACTGTCAAGAGAGATGACCAGGAGCCCTGAAGAGTTCAGAATCACATTAAGCAGGCATGCGCACAGGCAGGTGGGCCTCCTGGCCAGGCCTCACTTGAACCTCAGGTTCACACATTCCCTCTCACCCTGCTCTAGTCCTGCTCCTCAGAAACAGGTAGAGAAATGACTGATTCCTTCCTCCCCCCAACTTGTTTATGTAGAAAATACCTCCCACTGGGAACGGGGCAGCAGGGCCTGGCAGTCTGCAATGCAGTTTGTAGCTGGACTGTTCCAAGACAGACCAGGACAAGGATGGTGCCAATGGACTGACAGTATCCATAGCCCTCCACCTCCAGTGCCCACCAAGGGGTATGACTTACATGTAGTAGAGTGCAATGCTGTTAACTGCACAGCTCACTGGAACTGTACTTTGTATGCACCCATGGAGCCACCCCTCAGATCAAAATACAGAACATCCCCAGTGCCCCAGAAAACTCCCCCACGCCCCTTCCCAGTCAATATCCACCCTTCACCCTGGAGACAACCATTATTCTGACATGTAGTGTCTTAAATTTATTCTCAGTGCAATCACATAGTATATATCCTCTTGTGTCTGGCTCTTTCGCTCAACATTAGCTATGTGGGTGCCATTCCATTGTGTGCAGCAGTTGTTCATGCCTTTTTATTGCTGTGTAGTATTCCACTATATGACTATGCCACACCTGTTTATCCATTCTACTCCTGATGGTCACGGCATTCTTTCCAGTTGTCAGCTATACTGAATGTTCTTGCTGTGACTTTCAGGGAACACAAGTACTTGTTTCTGTTGGGTGTACCCCAGGAGTGGAACAGTGGGTAAAGAGGCAGCACACGCTTGAGTTTAGTAAATATCACCAAAACCATTCCCCAAATGTTGTTCCCATTTCTACCCCCATCAGCAATGGATGGAAGTGCTAGCTGCTGTATAACCTGGAGGGCCAATTTCAAACTCATTACCTTTTTTGACACTCCAGCTTGGATTAGTCTCTTCAGGCAAAGTTCAACAGACATGTAGTGTTCTACTCTGCTATGGCTAATAATACAATTACAGCTATGGCTAATAATACAATTACAGCTATGACTGTGCCACCTCTTTCCTTAACTACCGTGTTCAGAGAAGATGGCCAAGGAGTCAGCAGGAGGTAGATGGTGGGGTCTTCTCTGCTTTGCCTATTGCTGGGCCCCAGACCTGGCCGGCATCCCCAAGAGAGGGGTAGAAGGCCAGGCAGGGGCACACCTTGAGGGCTTTTTGGCCCGCGCAGTCTCTGCTGCTGTCTGTGCCGCTAGAACTTGAGACTCAGCAGTTTCTGCAGAGTAAGTGCATAAAACACACATTTCAACTTTTCCCATCCCACCCTTTGGTCAATTTACTGAATATTGGCTCACTTTGGGACAAAAGAGGCAAAACGATCAAATAACTCAATTTTACCATGTGTTAGAAGTACCAATAAAAGATTTCAAAGGGGAAGAGGCTACATTGAATGACAGAAGTAGGCTATTCAAATTAGTGTGACTTCCAAAAACCAGGCTCCCTTCCCACTACCATGGATAACTGGGTATTTACAGGGGATTAAATTACTATTTTAAAAATGGAAAAAAAATTAGGTGCAATAATTCACACATCTGTAATCCCAGTACTTTGGGAGGCTGAGGTGGGTGCACTGCTTGAGCCCTAAGAGTTTGAGACTAGCCTGGGCAACATAACGAAATCTTTTCTCTATAAAAAGATCAAAAAATTAACCAGGCGTGGTGGTACATGGCTGTAGTCCCAGCTACTCGAAATGCTAATGTTGGAGGGATCACCTAAGCCAAGGAGGTTGAGGCTGCTGTGAGTTGTGATCATGCCACTGCACGCCAGCTTGGGTGACAGAGTGAGACTCCGACTCGAAAAGAAAAAAAAAACAGTATACTTCTCAATAGCAGCAGGATCACCTAGAGAGAAGACAAGATATAGCCTCGGACAAAGGGCTAATCCAGAGACAAAAATTTGCATTTGAGACTTTCATTTGGGGATAAAGTTAAAAAAATGAAGTTCCAAAGTCTATTTCATCTGACAAAGACAACATTTTTTAGTCTACCGGGAAGGGTGTCCAGGGCACAGACCATTTACTGCAAGATACAAAAAATATATGAGAAACTGCCTCCACCAAAAGGCAAAGCAATATATGTCACTAACATTTCCTTGCCTGAGATGGATAGATAAGCACACAACAGAAGGAAAAACACTCACACTACACTTTGAAGCAGACCAAGCCCTTTTCCCACAGTAAATTCTTTGTATATACACCATCAAAAACAGATCCAACAATCCATTTGGGAAAACCAAGGTCAGCTTGCAGCCTTGAACAGAATTGGTGGGGGTAGGAGGGCAGCTCTACGAGTGAGGTCTTGACAAAACTTGCCTTTCACATGACCACAGAGTTCCTTAGCCTGCTGTGCCCAGATGGGATGGGGCAGGAAAGGAGAGCCTCGCTTGTGGGCATTCTGGGTGTGCCTCCCATACCCCACCCCATCCTGCTTTGATGGATGGCAGCTTCTGTGCCACTGTGAGTTGTGACATCTGCTCCTTCCTGAGAGACAGGCCTGACCCTGAGAGAAGACCCTTCTAGCACACAGAGTCTTACCCTGTGTTAATCAGTAGATGCTGTCAGAGCCCCTGCTGGACAGTGGCCTGCGGAGGCAAGCCAGCACTCTCTGGGGGGACTGAATACTGCAGGAGAGACAAGGCTTGCCTGCCACCCCAAAGGGGAGCGATGGGGTCACTGGTGCGAGGGAACAAGCTTCTCAAAAGGTCATGCAGGGAAAGGAAAGCGCGCTGGCTTGGAAGTCATGGAGCTGAATCTGCTCCGTGGCCTCAGGTAAGCCATTTAACCTTGGAGCTGATTCCTCATGGCTGCAGGTGACAACCTTTGCTCTCTCCACCCCAGAGCTGGTGCTGTGGGGAGCAGCAGATCAGATCATGGACTGTGTAAAGTATATAGGATAATAATAAAAATAACAGCAAAATCACCATCTCCATCACTCTTTAATGAGACCACACTTCTGTTTCACCTCCCAGGGAACAAACTTTTCTTCCTCACTGATGAAGGAAAAATTGAATTGCTGATACACAGCCTTTGCTTAGTAGACTTAGAAATTAGTCCCTCCCCTTGGGCACTGGAAGATAAAATGGAAAATCCAAGAAGGAATAACATCTCAGAAACCACCCGCAGGGAGCTAAGTCAGTCAGACCATTCAATTTAGAGCTGTTGGGCTTTCTTTTTGGCAAAGAAACGTGTATTTTTGCACACATAGACACACAGAGCAAAAGGTGAGCAAAGGGGATAAGCTCTGAAATCTAGCCTATCTTTTCTAGAGAAATATTCTCTAGGATAACTTGTTCAACTGAATTTGGCTTCAGCCAGCAAAAGAGGAGATACTGCCGGGCTTGGTGGCTCAGCCTGTAATCCCGTGCCTTTGGGAGGCTGAGGTGAGTGATTTGCCTGAGCCCGCAGGTTCGAGACCCGCCTGGGCAGCGAGACCTCATCTCTACAATAAATTAAAAAATCAGCCGGGTGTGGTAGCGCATGCCTGTAATTCCGGGCTACTCGGAAGGCTGAGGCAGAAGATCACCAGAGCCCAGCAGGTCGAGGCTGCGGTGGCCGGGAACGGCCACTGCACTCCAGTCTGGGCGACAGAGTGAGACTCCAACTCAAAAAAAAAAACAAAAAGAGGAAATACTTTATTCAGCAAGCAAAGAAGAGCAGCATTGGGTCTCTGAGATTCTTGGTGTAGTTTCACACAAGTATTTTGATAGAACATTGCTAAAGGGGCTTTTCTTCTGTTGTTTTGATCACCAAGGTGGCTCAACAGACATAATCATGGACACATAAATACAGAGAGTAGAAACTTCCAAGTTGACTCTAACTGAATTTCCTCATTTTATAGAAAAGGAAACCATGACCATCGGAGGGGAGAGACTTTGCTCAAGAAGGTGAAGAAGGGGGCAGGGCACAGTGGCTCATGCCTGTAATCCTGGCACTTTGGGAGGTTGAGGTGGGAAGACTGCTTGAGGCCAGGAGTATAAGACCAGACTAGGCAACACAGTGAGATCTCATTTCTACAAAAAATAAAAAATTAGCTGAGCATGGTGGCATGCACCTGTAATCTTAGCTACTCAGGAGGCTGAGGGAGGAGGATTCCCTAGATCCTAGGAGTTTAAGGCTGCACCAGAGCAAGACTTCCCCCTTTTTTTTTTTGAGTCAGAGTCTCACTTTGTTGCCAAGGCTGGAGTACAGTGGCACACTCACCATCAACGCAGGCTTAACCTGCTGGGCTCAGGCGATCCTTCCACATCAGTCTTCTGAATAGCTGGAACTACAGGCGTGCACCACCATGGCTAATTTTTTGATTTACTGTAGAGATGGGGGTTTCACCATGTTGCCCAGGCTGGTCTCAAACCCATGGGCTCAGGCAATTCTCTTGCCTCTGCCCCTCAAAGTGCTGGGATTACAGATGTGAGCCACCATGCCCAGCAAGACCTCATCTCTTAAGAAAAAAAGAAGCCGGGCTCAGTGGCTCAGCCTGTAATCCCGCGCCTTGGGAGGCTAAGGTGAGTGGATTGCCTGAGCCCGCGGGTTCGAGACCCGCCTGGGCAGCGAGACCTCATCTCTGCAATAAGTCAAAAAATCAGCCAGGCGTGGTAGCGCATGCCTGTAATTCTGGCTACTTGGAAGGCTGAGGCGGAAGGATCGCCGGAGCCCAGCAGGTCGAGGCTGCGGTGGACGGGAGCGACCACTGCACTCCAGTTTGGGCAACAGAGTGAGACTCCAACTCAAAAGAAAAAAGAAAAAAAGAAGAAAAAAAGAAATTCCTGGAGAAGGGAGAGATGCTAGTCCTGTCTTTGCACTTCTCAGCCCAGAGTTCGTTCCACAGGCCCCATGGGGTGCACCATTTCCCAAGGCTGCAGAGCCAGGGAACCTGACAGGGCACTGCCTGGATCCACTCCACTCCCCTCCCCTCATGTTCCTCTCCTGGCACATTGCTCTGCTGGTTGGGGAGGGGGTCACTGGGTGAAAGTCACCCTGGCCTGGCCTAGAAACCAAGGTGCCTGGGCTGAAAGGCCCATCTGCTGCAGTCAATTCACCCAAATGTGTTAACAAGCGAGAGACACAGCACAAAGCAGCAGTTACAGCCTGGCCGGCTCCCACTGGACAGCATTTTATCACCTGCAGCTGCAGTCATTCGGCTGCCTGCTGTGTGCCGCCTCATTCAGAGCCCTGCCCAGAGCCCTGCTGCTTCCTCTGCAGGTGCAGCCTGCTGTGTCTAAGTTGCCCGCCCCACTCAGCCCAGTTGAGCGACACCAGACCTTTCAAATACAGGCTGTTTCCAGTAGTGGCTCCTGCGAAATCTACGCTCATCCTTCACTTGAGTCCTGGAGCCTGAGTTGCTGATGTGCTGCCATGTTTATGAGGCTTCTCCTGAGTTCCGGCTAACAAGATCTACCTCGAGTGCCCCAGACACTCCATTTCAGGACTGACAAACACATCACAAGTGACTAGGGGGCCCCTAGTCTCACCATTCTGTGAAGAGCAAAGACAGTGAGCTCGACATGATTAAAAGTGCAATCTTGGGTAACCCCTTCGGGTCCCCTCCCACTGTGGAAGCTTTTCTGTCCTCTCAATAAATACTGCTTTCTATTGATAAAAAAAAAAATGCAATCTGCTCCAGCCCCCATGAATCACCCACTCTAGTTTAGACTACCAGACAAGAGCTTTCCAGGAAGATCCCTGGGAATTCACACTGTCCTTCTGCCTCAGTCTCTCCCCACAGCCCAACTACACACTGCCAAAGCAAGTTTCCTGAAAGCCCATTTTGGCTTTCAATGATTTGATCAAGTCTATAGACTAAAGTGCTGACTTACTTGGCCAAACACGGCTCTTCAGAGTCTGGTGCTCACTGACTCACCCAGGACAGCCCCTGGATCTGGATCACCAACAAGGGTCCTTCCAACTGTGCCAAGACCACACATGCCACAGCGTTTCTGCCTTCACCTACAAGACTGCCTGACACATGGGAGCCACATCTCCTCTCAGAGGCTTCCTCTATGCTCCAGCCCAGGGTGGGGTCCCAACACCCACTCCTTTGGTTCTCAATCACACCAGTCACAGGAGGGGAGCTCCTGATACCACATGATACAGGCCCACTCTCATGTACCTGACTGGAGGTAAAATGGTTTCCATAAGTTTTATTCTGCAAAGAAAATTTTAGATTTTTTTTTTTAAGTATTTGAATCAGGGTCTCATTTTGTTGCCCAGGCTGCAGTGCAGTGGCATGATCACAAAGCACCACAGCCTCGACCTCCTGGGCTCAAGTGATCCTTCTGTCTTAGCCCCACTAGTAGCTGAGACCACAGGCGCATACCACCACACCTGGCTAATTTTTGTTATTTATTTATTTTTTTTGTAGAGATGAAGTCTCACTATGTTGTTCAGGCTGGTCTCAAATTCCTGGGCTCAAGTGATTCTCCCACCTCCCAAAGTGCTGGGATTATAGGCATGAGCCACCGCACCTGGCCTCTTTGATTTTTTTTAAAAACAGCCCAGCAAGTTAAGAAAAATTTTAGATCTTTATGCTCTTTCCCATCCTTCCATGGCTGAGGGTCTCGATAGGGGACAATTTTATCCTCTAGGGGTCACTGATGTGTCTAGAGACATTTTAGCTGTCATGACTGGGGGGCTGCTATTGGTATCTAGTGAGTAGAGGTCATGGATATTGCTACACATTCTACAGTACACAGGACCACAACACAGGACTGTCTCATCCCAAAAGTCAACAGTGCTGAGCCTGAGAAACCCTGTATTAGAGTAACAGGCAGCAGCTGGAACAGTTTCCCTTCTATTGGCGATACCAGCAAATAGTAAAATACCTGACATAAGTGCTGAAGACAGGACAAAGGCTTACTCAGGACCTGAATAAGCATGAATTGACACTATCCAAGGGAGTCACTTACTCCTGCTTTGGGTTCACTGAGAAGCACACTAGACAGCAGTCTGGCAGTCCAGCTGCTGCAGAGGAGCAGGCTGTGCAGCCAAGATAGTCCCCACTGCTGACTCAGTTACGGGCAGCTGGCTGAAGGCAGCAGGTGCACCCAAAATCTCAAGGCAGCTTGGCTGCCCTGTGCGTGGCTGGCCGAGTTAGGAAAACTAGCAAGACTGTTCGTACAGCAAACATGTCCTATGCACCTTCTTGCCTGGCGCCAATAGTACTGGGGACACAAAGGAATGACAACGTGGCTGTCCTCAAGGAACTCCTAGGCTAGTGGGGACATACAGTAGTAAACAAACAATTACCGATCTTCACTCTCAGTTTGGCTGCTATAACTTCCATTTTCTTTTAAAAATCCTTCTGGGAAGGGAGAAAAACAATAAAGCAGAAAAGAGCGCAGTGGCGATCCACTGCTGATTACAATCTATATTGCTATGACAGCCCCTCTGAGACGAGATCTGCTCCTGGGTTTGCACCAGCTGGGCTTGTAGAGCTTGTAAATAATTAAAAGGTAATTGGAAGGGAGACCAAAGTATTAAGTGGATTTCTCTCTCTCAGGGCAACCAGGGAGTTTCATGGCTGCCCGTCACATTATCTTTCAGGATTATATTCTTGTTTTTTACTGACACATGCAGCTCCAGATAACAGTTGAAGGAGTAAACTAATTAGGGCTGCTTAGACTGCTTTGATGGGCTTGGAGATTGGGGGAAACCAAGAATCAAAACTTTCAATTGCCTTTTAAGCAAACCAGCAGTAACAGGCATGCTACCAAGAAGGTAGTAGGCTTTGGAGGGAAAAGAAAGGAGGGAGATAAAGAGGAGTAACTCAGAATATGTAACTGCTGGGGGCTGCCATCATAGCTCAGCCTGGGATAAAGAGCAGCATTTCATTCCCAGGTCTCAGTGAAGTTGCTGGCACAGACACCAAGGCTGCAGAATCCTGGTAAGAGGCTGACAGGAACAACTCTCCTACAGCTTTGTCCTAGGTGGGGACAGAGATAAAGACACACAGGCTGTGAGGACCTTCTCTTAGAGGCTAGGGTCTGGCCATACTTCCTGAGGGTGCCCAGGCTGGTGAGCCCATTGCTGTGACAGGACATAAAGCCAGGAAATTGAGTCACTGGGCTCAAGACTCAATCACAGCACAGTCCCCAGTGGAGATACCTACTGGGGTTGGAGGAGAAGCGAGGAGAGGAGGACAGAGAACTGAGAGGGCACATCATAAAGCAGATACCCATGACCCCTGCCTACAGTTCAACTGCAGGAATGTTCCACCCAAGCTAGGGGATACAAAAATCAAAAGCCAATGGATACAAGGAAAGAGTTGGCATTGCCTTTCCAAGGATTATTTCAAACTCTCCCTCAAAATCCTAACAGGCTTCTCTCCTTTCACTTACCTTTCTCAGTCTCTGTAAGACAAGAGACCAACAGGAGACCCCACATGTTCCTTTAAGTGAAGCTCAGGGAAGCTCCATGGCTAAAATACAAGTATATTTGAATCTGAAATGACTCCAGAGACGAAAATAAGGCAGGACCAAATGTGGATGATCATTCCACCCATTTTCTGTCAAGGCCCTCTCTGCCTTCTTCATTCTGGCTGTTGATTATTTGGTTAAATCCAGAACCAATCAGCAAGGAATACCTCTTGTCCTCCTGGACTAGGATGGGGGAGGAAGGCTAACAGTGACCAGCACACAGTAGGCACTCAAGCAGGTGTTCACTGAATTGAAATAATGAGCACACTCACCCCTCTTCTGCATGAAGACGAAGAGGTCATCCAGGAACTCTTTTCTTTCAGGATCACCGTCCAGTTCATATAGCTGCAATCCCGATCCCAAGAAAAAAAAAAAACAATGAAAAACCCCACCTTGCTGTAAGAAGTCTTATACGCAAAATACTACAACAATTTGAATAACTACAAGTGGCTCAATGGCCACCTCTGTCCTTATTCCTTGGGGATCAGATACAGCAATCAACCACAGAACTGCCCCCATCTTTATCACAAAGGAAGAATTACAGACCTTAGCAAAATCTCGAGAGATTTCTCTTCCCCGGCCTCCATCCGCGTCATCACTCCAGGCCAAACCACCATTCTAAAGGGGACAAAACACAAAGTTGACAGAGACAGAGGGCAAGGCGATCATGTATGGGAAGATGAAGACCCTCAGCAACTGCACTATCCTGGCTAACACTGTACAAAAGACTGACCACTTCTGCCACCTGTACAGCGACATCTTTTTTTTACTTTTGATTATGGTTCCAAAATAAGAGGAAGTCAGGTAGAATTATCTCTACTTGGAGAAGGGTGGGTGTCATTTACAGTTGACAATTCTGGAAGAGAAGGACACAAAGGCCCAAGTTGCTGGGAACATTCTCACCCCAGCTGATCTTCCAGAAGCCATCGCTCTGACATATGTACTTCTCTGCAGAATGTGAAGATACCTAGCCTGGTTTCCTACACAACACTCTACGTGGGACAAGGGCCAAAGGGAGCAGCATCTAGATTGTGGAGTTGTGGTCTCTCCACCAAGCTTCACCATTAGAAGCCCTAAGCCTAGTGACAAGAACTGTGACAGGAGGCCACCAGAGCCTGAGATTGTTCCCAAGGTAAAGGTTGTGCTGCTAGGGTGAGAGTTGACTTTTATTAGAGAAACAGTGAAAACCTGAGCCTGATTTAATCGATGAGGTTAAACCAACACCATTCAACTAAGCAGAAAGACATGGTGACTATTCTTTAACTGCTTCCTACCTTCACTCAGCCAGGCAACTCTTACTCCTAAATCAGGTCTCCTCCTGTGAAAGCCTGCCCTTCACCCATGCCTGTTTCTAGCTCAGACTTCAACATGTTACTTTGGAAGTATCTGTCACCCCCACCATATGGTAAAATCCTTCAGAGCAAAGTTATCTTATTTATCTTTGTCCCCCAGGACAGAGTACACTGCCTGGCACACCAATTAAGCACCTCTTCAAAAAATATACAAATCTGTGCTAGTGGGGAGATGAACTCTCATAGTGTAACTATACTGTTCATCCTTGACCCGCTGGTCAGCAGAGGAAAAGGTGAACTGGACACACCGAGCCTGTCACACCATTTCTCCCCCAGGACCACAGGGACATGCACACAGAACACCCAGCAGGTTGGCGTACGTATGTGGTGAGGGAAGGACATGTGGAGTTGGGGAGCGGAGGTTTCTTGGGAGAACATTCTTTGGATTGCGCAGAGATCTTGTTCAACACCATGGCAATACAATAAAAGCCTGGTCAAATTCCATTCTCTCCTACCTAACCCTTTAATAAAGCTTGCCCGAGAGCAGGAGGCATTATTCAGTCATATTCTGGGGCTGTACTTTCCTTCCCCTACTCAAAGTGGATGTGGTGGTGTTTTCTTTTGTCCAGTTCCAAGTTCCAAACGCAGACTCACTTTCTGAGACCAGCAATTCAGCACCAGTAAGGTGGATATAACCAGGAAAAAGTGACACCCTGTCAGTTGATATGAAACAGGTGACACCAAATCATTTCCCTGCTTATCTGGTAAAAGCTTGTGTGAGGCAGTGCTTAGTAAATGCTAGCTGACTGAGAACCCATCATCTCAAAGGCAGACATGGTGAGGATCCTTCCTATGGCAACTTCAGCTCAGGGACACCAACAAACAAGGAGGAGGAACATTTTTTTAAAAAGCAAAAACTAACCTCACATTATAATTACAGTCACCAAAAATCTGGTGTCATCTGGTGGCAACTAGCACAATGAATAATCAAGATGAATGATGCCTGTTGGGTCAGCAAAACCAGACAGAGCTACAGGCCACTTTCAAAGGATGCAGGAGGTTGCCCTAATGCCCAGTGATTTTGTTTGAGCCAGTAATTCCTGCTGGAAAGTCAATTATCCCGGGAGCGCCTATCGGCTGAAAGACATTTAATGGGGGATCATTGCCGCTTCTGTTATGTCAGCTGTTTACTGCGGGGCTCAATTCCCAACTCACTCTGGCCAGAGCTGAAGCTGATCTCGTTCACAGGAGGATTCTTTCTCTATAAGCCACAAGAGATGAAAACACCAGTTTTTTTGCTAATTATAGTAACTTCCAGGCACTTAGAATCCCACTCAGAAACTATTTAACACTCAGTTGGGTGGAGAGGACAGAATCCACAACCTAGAAAGTCAGACAGGGCTTTCCACAGTGGGAGAGTGTGTGAAAACAGGCATGCTAGTGTGACCCTGTGTGAGCAGTGTGAAAATAAACACCCAAGTGAGAGCTCCAGGAACAGAGAGTGTCTGGCAGGGTGGGGGCTGGGGCCCTCAGGCCCTCTTGGACTGTAAGAGAATCGAGCAGCAGGATGATGAGGCCCTGCCCAGCCATGGCCCACGAATTGTGACCCATGTGGCTGAAAATGTCTCTAGCTCAGTGGCTACAGAGGACAGGGAGACTTGTCAGAGAAAGACAGAAATGAGACACGGAATTCTTTGAACAATTCCACTGTTTGACACACTTCACAGACGGGAACTGTTACTCTATTTAAAGAAAATGTGGGGAAAACAGTTGCCCAGCATGGCGGTGTGTTCTTTTGTCCAGTTCCAAGGCAGGAATGGGCAGTACCTGGTTAAAATATTCAGCCGCAACTGATGTAGAATGTCCAGCATGTATTATTTTCTTTGTCTGAGGAAGTTAAACTTTGATCCCACTTCACAGGGTTTCTGGTTGGGTGGAAGTCATTCCTGAGCCCTGCCTGCCTCTCACAGTCTAGCTGGCATGTCATTTCCTCCACCAGCCTCTTGCCTCTGCCCACTATGCAGCCTCCATGTCTTTCTCCTCTGGACTCTGTCACCACTTCTGGCTACTTGTGTCCCTGTGTCCCCAGTCTGCAAGCATCCTGTCTGGGTATCCCCAGCCCCCAGCACAAAGAAAGCACAGACACATCTACTGAAAGACAGAGACGGCTCTCCTGTGGGACACCTCCAACTCCTCTGTCTTCCTTCCCCCCTCTCACTGGGAGGGTTACACGCTTAAGCACTTGTTTTCTTGGTTCTTAATTCTGATCAACTGCTGTAAAATGTGGCTCACTCACACAATTCAAGATTATATACAGGAAGTTTCTTGGCCTATCAATAGGGTGTGAGTGTGACTATCAAAAAGTCATCAGGCCATAAATAAGTTAGTCTTGGGTGCCAACCGAGATTGTAGTGGTGGGAGAAAGAAAGAGGCAGATGGAGTGTAGGGAAAACATACTCCAAAGGAGACAGTTCGACATCCTAGGGACCAACAGGGGTGGGTGAGGAAGCCTCTCAGTTGCAGGCTTGCTGTATGCGACGTGCCCAGGACTGGGTTTTGTTTCCCCACAAGCAGCAGCAGTAAAGACCCTGCCATGTGGGTGGGACACCAACAGTAGCAGTGACTACTTACTGCCATTTATAGCCTTCTCAGCCTCTCCTACTTGAGAACTCTCTTTCAACATCTTTGATCTCACCAGGAGCTCACAGGAAACTCACAGTTTGTTCCCAAACACTAACCCAACACTAGCTTTCTCTATGAAACCTGCATTCAGCTCCTTTTCCCCAGGGAAACCAGAGTATTTTGTCTTGAAATCACTAAAACATGGTAGCGAAAGAAGGCTGGGGGAAGAAGAAAGGGGAGCAGAAAGCCAGCGTTTGTATACCTTCTGCGTATCAAGGACTGGACCAAGGGCCTTACAAGCATTTTCTTACTTAACTCAATAGAGATGGAAGAACAGTGACTCAAACAGCTCAAATTACTTGCCCAAGTTTCAGAGCTTCTAAGTGGCAGTGCCACGACTTACACCCAGGACTGTCTGGCTCTCCTTATTATACCATGCTGACTCTTGAAAGAACAATAAAAAGAAAAGTAAAAAGGATTCTGGGTGAGAAGACCAGGAAGGGACAGAGGGAGAAAAATAAAGGAAAATAAGCTTGGGCAATATAGTGAGACTTTGACTACAAAAAATAAAAAATAAAAAATTAGCCAGGCATGCACATTTAGTCCCAGCACTTGGGAGGCTGAGGCAGGAGAACTCCTGAGCCCAGGAGGCAGAGTCTACAATGAGCCATGATCGTGCCACACTGCACCCCAGCCTGACCGTGACTCAAAAAAATAAAAAATAAGTGAGAATAAAATCTTATCCACAGAATGCCTAGAATGCCCAAGTCATGGCACTAGGTGGCTCCTATCAAGGGGGGATTCTTTTATTCCTTGTTTTATCTCATTGGCTTCAGTTGGATACTTCAGACAATCGAAAACCAGCTCTCACACACTTGCCCAGGAGAGTTATCTGGGGGTATTGGGGGCTCTGAAATAAGAATAGAATTGCTAACTTTTTACCCCTACCTCCAAAACAGACCATGGGGTGGGATGAGCTCCATCTTCCCCCAGGAGACAGGAAGGGGGGGAGGGGGAAAAAGGGAGAGGGATGGAGAGGGGAAGAGAGAGAGAAAATGGGAGGGAGGAAGAGGAAGGGGGAGGAAGAGAGAAAGAAAAGGTTAGACCTCTGAATGGACCAGAGTAGAGGAACAAGGAGCTAGCACTGAGATGTACACACATAAGGCCTTCAAAATAACAAATCAAGGTCTAACCTGTTTGCTACTCAAAATTAAGATAGTGCTTCCCCAGCACCTCAACCCTGGGACCCATGGCAGCAAGTCAGAGAGAAAACAAACTGATGTATTACCTTTGAAAGTCTAAAAGGCTGCTCTGTAGAGGAGGAACCAGGTTTTTTTTTTTTTTCTTTCTCTCTCTCTAAAGCCCCAGAGGGCACAATTAGGATGACTGGCCAGAAGCCACCAGAAGGGAGACTTCAAGTCTTCAGAAGGACTTTCCTTTAACAATTAGGATTGCCCCATAATGGAGGAAGCCTTCCTAGGATGTGGCTCTGGGGTGACCAAATGTCTGGGATGCCAGGATGCAGAATCCAACATGAAACAGGGTTGGATGTCATGGCCTCTAGAAGCCTTTTCTGTCCTGAGAAGTGAAGATCTGGTGACAAATTCATTCAATACAGATTTCCTGAGAACCCACCCAGGTAGACAGCATTGTGCAAGCTACTCCCTACCTCCCCTACCCCCAAAACGTGATACATGCAAAGTTTTACTGCAAAGTTGAAAAACAAACAGAACATACATAGAGAATTTAATAGCATAAGGCAACAAGCACCAAAACACAAAGTGCCCAGGAGGTGGAAGAAAAGAATGGGTGGCTCAGAGGTGGACGTTAAGCTGGCCTTGAAGAATGGGCTGAAGGGGGATTTACAGTTGAAATGTGCATGGAGAGGGATAAACAAGGCATGTTTTGGCAGGGAGGATGTAAGGACAACCAGTCTGAATAGCTAAGGTGGAAACAGGTTGTGAGATGCCTTAAATACCAGAAGGAAATCGAAACTCTATTAGCAGTTGGGGAGGCAGTGGATGTTTGCTGAACAGAAAAACAAATGATTAAATCAATGTTTTAGACTGCTTTAATGACTCATTTTTGCTGGGAAAAAACATAACACACACATATGTAATATATACCTAGGCAGTCGGATTGGAATCATGGGAACTTGCACTTTTCCATTTTTTTTATGCACAAACATTTCATCACCTAGGACACACTAGTTACTGTAAAAAGTTCCGAGGGATAAGGAACTAGGCAGGTAAGAGCCTCTGGTCTCACAGAGCTTATTATCTAATGGAGAGAGACACACAATTAAAAAGTCAATTATGTTTATGTTTTTAGCATGAAAAATTATATTATTTTCTAGATTAACTTTTGACCTCTTGTCAAGACCCACAGTTTGCTCCTGCCTCCTGCAACACAGAAGATTTAGATTCATATTGCACTGGAATCATAGGATAATTTAGCATATAGACTTATCATGTTATATTCACAATATTTCATCTAAAGGTTAGGAAACCTGCCCAAAGTCAATGCTTCGTAAAAGTTTCATAAAATGTCCTTTTTCAAACTACATATTCTAAATGTATAGTTTTAAAAAAAAAAAAATAATATATATATATATATATATATATATATATACACACACTTAAAAATGCTATCGTAAATTATGATAAATTTAAGCAGTATGACTCTTCATTTAATTAAATATCTTTTTCATGCTTCTCGGTAATGATTTGCAATGCTGACAGATTACTTTTGTATCGAAGATGTGAGAAGAAAAGCCAGCATGGGGGCTGGGTGGCTGTGAGTAGAACACTGGGAAGGTGGGTTTGGGGGAGACAGGGAGTAGGGGAACCAAGCAGAAATGACTGTCAAGAGATGTAGCCGAGTAAGAATCAACTGGATCTGGATGTAGGCAATGAAAGAGAAGCAGGATTCATCTGAATTCTTACAGTGAGGAAGGCATGTTCTGATGCAAACAGAAGCTGGGCAGGGGATCATACAGGAAGCCTCTAAGCACTAATGAAAACAGACCACTGACTAGGGGGTGGGGAGACCAAGCCCATAGTCCTGGAAGGAGTCGAGCTGTGGCAGCTGGCAGCAGCAAAAGCCAAAGGCTCACTGCCAACTCTCCAGTGGGAAAAAGAGGAAAAATTTAAGGGACATCGTCTCTCCAGACCTTAGAAGGCCACACACCTTGGGCCTTTCTTTTTACTGGGATTTTCAAAAGAAAAGAAAGAAAGAAAAAAAAAACACACCTAACCCAGACCACACCCCTAAGATCTCAGGAGCCAGGGCTGCATTCCTTAGAGCTATACCTCCCCAGAGACAGGAGCGCCTGACTTTAAAAGCAATTAAGTATCTAGGCTATTTTAGGATTACTCCTTGACCACCTGGAATATCTTATTAAAGCACAGCTCAGATGTCCAAAGCAATTTTAGTTCCCATTCCTCATCCCTCCCCAAGGCAAGAGTTAACTCCTTCCTTGGGGTTTAAAGTCTAGAGGCTAAGCTGCCAAGCAATCACTTGAGAGTTCCTCATATTCTGGAACTTCTAAGAAACTATATCCTTAAATCACCATTGTGTATTATGACAACTTTTATAGAGATTCTTAAGTTCTTTCAAAACACAGAACAGTAATGTGCTTCCTTCCTGTCTATTTGCTCTAATCTGATATATTATGAACACTAGAATGACATTTACCTTAGATTTAGGCAAATTCCTGGGACCTGAACCTCAAAGTAGTCATTAGCAAAAATCACTAGACTTCAAAGGGGCTGACCTCAAGCTCACAGATACCAATTAATTGCTCCAAGCCACAAAATGTAACTAAAGAATTTGGGGTGAATATGGCTGTTGTTAGTTTTTTTTGAATAAGCAACACATTACCTCAACTTGGCCAGATCCATGGCTGTGTATTATACATTCCACATTTGTGACTGCTAGCCTGGCTAATGGTGTTGTAATGTTAAAAGTCCCATTCTCAGATCTTGGTATGAAGAAAAGAAAAACACTCTGTCTTCATTTCAGTTTTAACCATAAGACATGCACAAGAGGGTAATGGACAGAATTCCAGGAGAATCCTAAGAGGAGAGAGAGCCCAGGAAGTAAAACAGATACTGTTAGAACCAACACTGTTGACTACAAACCCCCCTGATAAGATCAGGATTACTGCTCTTAACTAAATCGCTCAGGCCTTGGAAGCACCAGAGTTATAATTATCAGATGTACACCTTCCGCTGTCAGGTAACTTTAGCAGAACCAGAAAGTCTACCCACCTCTTACTAGCAACAGAGATCAATTCAAACTCGGTGGCTTGGAAACAGAGTGAAGGGACACTTTTCTGATGACACAGTAGAATGGGGGAAGGGTAGAGGAGAGAGAGAAGGCAACAGTACTCTTTTCTCACTAGCACAGTCACTCTTAGCAATGACCAAGAAGACTGCCCAGAAACAGGATGTTCCTACAAGAGGGGGAGAAAGGCCAGGCAAGGTAGCTCACGCCTGTAATCCCAGCACTTTGGGAGGCTGAGGTGGGAGGACTGCTTAAGCCCAGGAGTTCAAGACCAGCCTGGGCAACATATCGAGAGCTCATCTCTACAAAAAAATTATGGTCACTGACATCCACTCACACCACAGAGCTGCCAGCATTAGAAATTAAATGCTATCATAAATTCTTTTCTAAAGTTAAAACAAATCCCTCCTTTATTTCCAAGTTTGGGATTTCACAGAGCAGATTTTCTCAGGCAGAAATACTTTGTGTTTCAAAGTCAGCCCAAGCCGGGCTCGGTGGCTCAGCCTGTAATCCCACGCCTTTGGGAGGCTGAGGTGAGTGGATTGCCTGAGCCCGCGGGTTCGAGACCCGCCTGGGCAACTTGGCAAGACCTCATCTCTACAATAAATCAAAAATTAGCTGGGCGTGGTAGCGTGCGCCTGTAGTTCCAGCTGCTTGGAAGGCTGAGGCGGAAGGATCACCGGAGCCCAGCAGGTCGAGGCTGTGGCGGCCGGGAGCGGCCACTGCACTCCAGTCTGGGCGACAGAGTGAGACTCCAACTCAAAAAAAAAAAAACAAAACAAATAAAGAGAATAGATTCATGTCCAGGCACGGTGGCTCACTTCTATAATCCCAGCACTTTGGGAGGTCGAGGTGAGAGGATTGTCTGAGCCCACAGGTTTGAGACCAGTCTGGACAACCTGGTGAGACCTCATCTCTACAATTAAAAAAAAAAAAAAATTAGCTGGGCATGGTGGCACACACCTGTAGTTCTAGCTACTTGGAAGACTGAGAGGAAAGGATCACCTGAGCCAAACAGGTCGAGGATGCAGTGGCCCATGAGCATGTCACTGCACTCCAGCCTGCGCCACAGAGTGAGACTCCACACACACACACAAAAAAAAAAAAAAAAAAAAAAAAAAAAAGGAGGCTGGGCTTAGTGGCTCAGCCTGTAATCCCAGCACTTTGGGAGGCCGAGGTGAGTGGATTGCCTGAGCCCACGGGTTAGAGACCTGCCTGGGCAACTTGGCGAGACCTCATCTCTACAATAAATAAAAAGTTAGCCGGGCATGGTAGCGCACGCCTGTAGTTCCAGCTACTTGGAAGGCTGAGGTGGAAGGATCGCCAGAGCCCAGCAGGTCGAGGTTGCAGTGGCCGAAGCAGCCACTGCACTCCAGTCTGAGTGACAGAGTGAGACTCCAACTCAAAAAAAAAAAAAGTATAGTCTTATCCAGGCACGGTGCTCATGCCTGTAATCCCAGCACTCTGGGAGGCAGAGACGAGAGAACTGCCTGAGCCCAGGGGTTGGAGACCAGTCGGCGAAACATGGCGAGACCTCATCTCTACAATAACTGAAAAAACTAGGCTGGGCACGGTGGCTCAAGCCTGTAATCCCAACACTTTGGGACGCTGAAGTGAGAGGACTGCCTGAGCCCAGGGGTTCAAGACTGGGCAACTTGGCAAGACCTCAACTCTACAATAAATCAAAAAATTAGCCAGGCATGGTGGCGCACACCTATAGTTCCAGCTACTTCAAAAGCTTAGGCGGAAGAATTGCCTGAGCCCAGTAGGTCGAGGCTGCGATGGCTGTGAGTGTGCCACTTCACTCCAGCCTGGGTGACAGAGTGACACTCCAACTAAAAAATAAATAAACAAACAAACAAACTAGCAGGACATGGTGGCATACACCTGTAATTCCAGCTACTTGGAAGGCTGAGGCAGAAGGATCACCTAAACCTAGCAGGTTGAGGCTACAGTAGCCATGACTGTGTGACTGCACTCCAGCCTGGGTGAAACTCTGACTCAAAAAAGAAAAAAAAAAAAGAATAATTTCATTTTAAGCTCCAGAAGATAATAATGTGCACCAAAAAGGGGCCCACGATTCTCACATAAAATTAGCAAAGTTTCAAAAAAATGATACTATCCGAGGACAACAAGGGTTAGTACAATTTTGTATTTCCAGTATGGGAATATGCTTTTTCCACACAGGAAATACAAAATGACATGGCCTTTCTGGAAAGTCACATGCCTTAAAATGTTCATCACAATAAAAACAACAGCAGCAACTACTAATCGAGTACAGATGCTCCTCAACTTACAATGCTCCCAATAAACCTATCGGAAGTTGAAAATACAGTTTATTCTCCCTACCAACCAAACATCCCCGCTTAGCCTAGCCTACTTCAAGCATGCTCAGAATACTTACATTAGCCTACAACTGAGAAAAATCACCTAACACAAAGCCATTTCATAATAAAGTGTTGAATATCTCAGGTAATATATTCAATACTATATTGAAAATGGAAAAACAGAATAGTCATATAGGTGCTTAAAATATAGTTTCTACTGAGTGTGTATTACTTCTGTACCATCAAACAGTGAGCTGAACCATCATAAGTCAGAAGCTGGCTGTACTTACTACCTGCCAGGCACTACTCCAGTGTTTTATGTGTATTAAACATTTAATCCTCAGCACAATGATGAGGTAAGTACAATTATTACCTCCATTTTTCAGATAAGAAAACTTAGGCACCAGAAAGTAGAATGACTTGGTTACAGAGTGACCAAATTGGGGGAGTTGAGACACAATTGCAGACAGTACAGCAGCAAGTCTCAGGTTGTAACTGCCTCACTTTCTTAGTCTCCTCCTGATCTTGAAATTCTGGTCTATCAGTCTATCCTAAGGAGATACCTAGAGATACAATAAAACCTTATTTAGAAAAGCAAAAAATCAGAAACAGTCCAAATGTCTACCATTAAGAGAGCAGGCAACACATAAAGGTGCCATCCATGTGAAAGAACGTTATGTAGCCAGTAAACACAGCATTGCACTTTAAAAACATCCAATCCCTACTCATTCTACTCACACTTCTCATAAGCTCAGGTAAAGATCTATGCATAAAAATACAACTGTAAAGTAATAAGGATAAAGAGTATCTTTTATAATCCTGAACAAGGAAAGGCGCTCTTAAGTTCAACAGAAGCCATATAGAGAAAGATCAATAAATTTAGCTACATCAAAATTTTAAACTCCTACCTGGAGGAAGAACCACACATCAAGTTGAAAGACAAAGTACGGAAAATATCTGAAGGATACAAACAAAGACAAAGCCCTACAAAGAGCTGCTATAAGATAAATAGGAAATGGGCATAGGCTATAAGGAGGCAATTCACAGAACAGATACAAAAGGCAAACAGACCTATGAAAAGATAGCAAAAATAAAAGAACTGATAGTAACCAATGTTGGCAAGGATTTTGGAAAATACATTATTGGTAGCCAAATAAATGATCTTTTAGGGTGATTTGACACTACATATTAAAAAGGTATTACGCAGCCGGGCTCGGTGGCTCAGCCTGTTATCTCACGCCTTTGGGAGGCTGAGGTGAGTGGACTGCCTGAGCCTGCGGGTTCAAGACCCGCCTGGGCAGCAAGACCTCATCTCTACAATAAATCAAAAAAATCAGTTGGGCATGGTAGCACATGTCTGTAATTCCGGCTACTTGGAAGGCTGAGGCGGAAGGATCTCTGGAGCCCAGCAGGTCGAGGCTGCGGTGGCCGGGAGTGGCCACTGCACTCCAGTCTGGGCGACAGAGTGAGACTCCAACTCAAAAAAAAAAGAAACTGCCACAGACACCCCAAAGTTCAGCAACCACTACTCTAATCAGTCAATAGCCATCAACATCAAGGCAACTCCCTCCACCAGCAAAAAGTCTGAAACTCGCTGAAGGTTCAAGATAATCATTAGCATTTGTAAACAATAAAGCATTTTTAAATATCATTTTTCAATTGACAAATAATTGTACATTTATGAGGTACATGATGATATTTTGAAACATATAATGTCCAGTAATTAGATCAGGATATATTTAGCATATCCATCATCACAAACATTTATCGTTTCTTTGTGCTAGGAACATTCAGTAGCAATAAAGTATTTTTAAATTAAGGTATATATGTTTTTTTAAGACATAATGCTACTGGACACTTAACAGACTACAGCATATTGTAAACATAACTTTTATATGCACTGGGAAACAAAAATTTGTGTGACTTGTTTTACTGTAGAATTTGCTTTATTGCAGTGGCCTGGAACCAAAACTGCAATATCACTGAGATATCCCTGTAGTGTAAAAATGAGAGAATATGAATTATAATCTAAAAGCAACAAGTAAAAGAACAGAAACAGTATAACTTTTTTTTTTTTAGTTGGAGTCTCACTCTGTCACCCAGACTGGAGTGCAGTGACTGCTCCCGGCCACTTCAGCCTTGATCTGCTGGGCTCCGGCGATCCTTCCGCCTCAGCCTTCCAAGTAGCTGGAACTACAGGCGCACGCTACCACGTCCAGCTAATTTTTGATTTTATTGTAGAGATGAGGTCTCACCAAATTGCCCAGGCGGGTCTTGAACCCGCGGGCTCAGGCAATCCACTCACCTCAGCCTCCCAAAGTGCTAGGATTACAGGCTGAGCCACCGAGACCGGCTAGAAACAGTATAGCTTCTAAAGAAAACTCAATCAAATCAATAAAAGACAGGAAAGGAGAAAACAAACAATGAAAAATTAGTTGGGCCAGTTGTACTGGTTTATGCCTGTAATCCCAGTACTCTGGGAGGCCAAAAGTAGGTGAACCACTTGAGGCCAGGAGTTTGAAACCACCCTGGGCAACATAGCAAGACCCATCTTGAAGGAGGGAGGGACTGGAAGGAGGAAGCAAGGAAAAACTATAGCTAAATTGAAAATCCTAAATAAGAGGGCAGAGAATATCAGCAATCCTAAAAACTAAATGGATTAAGTTAACCTAATATATATATATATATATTTTTTTTTTTTTTTTTTGAGTTGGAGTCTCAACTCTGTCACCCAGACTGGAGTGCAGTGGCCGGCCACCGCAGCCTCCACCTGCTGCGCTCCGGCGAGCCTTCCACCTCAGCCTTCCAAGTAGCTAGAACTACAGGCGCGCGCTACCACGCCCAGCTAATTTTTGATTTATTGTAGAGATGAGGTCTCGCCAAGTTGCCCAGGTGGGTCTCGAACCCGTGGGCTCAGGCAATCAACTTGCCTCAGTCTCCCAAAGTGTTGGGATTACAGGCTGAGCCCCCGAGCCCCGCTATACTGAAATATTTTAAATCACCTCTCTGAAACTGATTACACAAAGAAAACATAGTAAGGTTAATCAAGATTTGAAGCCAGGTGCGGTGGCTCACACCTGTAATTCCAGCACTTTGGGAGGCAGAAGTGACAGGAATGCCCTGAGCCCATGGTTCCAGACCAGCCTGGGCAACTTGGTGAGATCTCATCTCTACAATAAATCAAGAAAAATTAGCCGGGCACAATGGCACATGCCTGTAGTTCCAGCTTCTTGGAAGGCTGAGGCAGAAGGATCACCAGAGCCCAGCAGGTCAAGGCTGCAGTGGCCGTGTGCATGCCACTGCACTCCAGCCTAGGCAACAGAGTGAGACTCTGACTCAAAAAAAAAAAAACCAAAACAAAATCAAAACCAAAAAGATTGGAACAGCACATCTGAGCCACTGCCTTACTAGACTCTATAGACTCTAGTGTAGCCATGTGCTCTTTGAGCTATGGCCACCGCCATGTTTCCTAAGTTTTGGCCTCCTCCCTCCCTTGGGGAGGTGAATCTCCTCCCTCCCTCTCATTTACTAAGTAGACTATATTTTCTAATCTTAAAAAAAAAAGATTTGAATAGCACAATTAGTAAGCTTGATCTAACAGACCCAGTAAATCCAGCAGATCCCTGTATCTACCAAATACAGAATATAAACCAGGCATGGTGACTCATGCCTGTAATCTCAGCACTTTAGGAGATGGAGGTGAGAGGACTGCCTGAGCCCACGGGTTTGAGACCAGCCTGGGCAACATGGTAAGACCTCATTTTCACAATACATAAAAAAATTAAGCCAGGCTCAGTGGCTCAGCCTGTAATCCCGCGCCTTTGGGAGGCTGAGGTGAGTGGATTGCCTGAGCCCGCAGGTTCGAGACCCGCCTGGGCAGCGAGACCTCATCTCTACAATAAATCAAAAAATTAGCCGGGCATGGTAGCGCGCGCCTATAATTCCGGCTACTCGGAAGGCTGAGGCGGAAGGATCGCCGGAGCCCAGCAGGTCAAGGCTGCGGTGGCCGGGAGCAGCCACTGCACTCCAGTCTGGGCGACAGAGTGAGACTCCAACTGAAAAAAAAAAAAAAAATTAGCTGGGTGAAGGCTGAAGCAGAAGGATCGCCTGGGCCCAGCAAGTTGAAGCTGCAGTGGTAATGATCATGCCACTGAGCCCAGCCTGGGTGACAGAGTGAGACTCTGACTCAAAAAGACAAAAACAAAAACCAAATAGAGAATATACTTTCCAGGCACACACAGAACACTTATAGAAACTAATCATCACAAGACCAACACAAAGGATATCCTAAATTCCAGAAAATTAATATCATGCTAGGTCTCTAACTGCAATGCTTTTAAACTATAAATTAATCCTGAAAAAGAGATATTTAGAAACCAAAAGACACTTTTGAACAACCTTTGGGTTAAAGAAGTCACCAAAATTGAAACTGTAAAATGTTTAATACTAACCAACAATGAAAGCACTATACATACATCAAAAAGGAGACCCAGGGAAAAATCTATAGCTTCAAATGCATTTATTAGGTAACAGGAATTTCAGAAAAAGTGTTAAACATACAATTAAAATGGCTTAAAAACAGAACATGCCGGGCACAGTGGCTTGTGCCTATAATCCCAGCACTTTGGGAGGCGGAGACGAGAGGATTGCCTGAGCCCATGGGTTCAAGACCAGGCTGGGCAACTTGGCGAGACTTCATCTCTACAATAAATAAAAAAAAAAAATTAGATGGACATGGTGGCACGTACCTATAGTTCCAGCTACTTGGAAGGCTGAGGCAGAAGGATCGCTTGAGCCCAGCTCAGTGGCTCAGCCTGTAATCCCGTGCCTTGAGAGGCCGAAGTGAATGGATTGCCTGAGCCCACGGGTTCAAGACCCGCCTGGGCAACTTGGCGAGACTTCATCTTTACAATAAATCAAAAAATCAGCCGGGCGTGGTAGCACGCGCCTGTAATTCCAGCTACTTGGAAGGCTGAGGTGGAAGGATCGCCGGAGCCCAGCAGATTGAGGCTGCGGTGGCCGGGAGCGGCCACTGTACTCTAGTCTGGGCGATAGAGTGAGACTCCAACTCAAAAAAAAAAAAAGAAGGATCGCTTGAACTCAGTAAGTGGAGGCTGTGAAGGCAGTGGTGGCTGGGAGCGTGCCACTGCCCTCCAGCCTCCAGAAAAAAAGCAGAACACACACAAATGAGTACCAATAAAACTGAGGAAGAAATCTAAATAAGATCAGTGGATGACGTCAACATCAATACCCAGGTTGTGACAGCATACTAGAGTTATACACAATGTTACCATACACAAACTGGAGAAAGTGTGTAAGAAATCACTCCTGTATTACTTCTTATAACTTCATGTGAATCTACAATTAGCTCAATTAAAAGTTCAGTTAAAAAAAGAGCACATGGCCAAATCCAAAACACAAACAATACCAAATGGTGACAAAGATATGGAGCAACCGAAACTCTCATTCACTACAATTCAATGCAAAATGGTACAACCGCTTTGAAAGACAGTTTAGCACATTCTTAGCACATTAAAATATTGATTGTTCCATAGCATTCCAGCCTGGGCAACAGGAAGGGACCCCAACCTCAAAAAAAAAAAAAAAAATGGCCAGGCTCAGTGGCTCAGCCTGTAATTCCAGCAGTTTGGGAGGCCGAGGCAAGTGGATGAGAGACCTGCCTGGGCAAATTGGCGAGACCTCATCTCTACAATAAATCAAAAATTAGCTGGGCATGGTAGCACACAACTGTAGTTCCAGCTACATGGAAGGCTGAGGTGGAAGGATCATCAGAGTCCAGCAGGTCGATGCTAGAGTGGTCATGAGCGTGCCACTGCACTCCAGCCTGGGCAAAGGAGTGAGACTCCAACTAAAAAAAAAAAAAAAAAAAAGAAAGAAAACTAAAAATATTCTTATCATACATCCAGTACTCCTTGGTGTTTAGCCAGATGCATTGAAACTTAAGACCACAAAAAAACCTGCATATGGATATGTACAGATGCTTTATTCATAATTGCTAAAATGTGGACGTAATCAAGATGCCTTTCAGTGGGTGAGTGGATAAACAGTGGTACATCTAGAAAATGGAATATACTCAGTGAATAAGGTAGAGAAATAAGCCACCAAGCTATACAAAAGACATGGAGGAGACTTAAATACGCATTACTAAGTGAAGAAAATCTATCTAACAAGGCAACATACTGAATGATTCCACCCATATGATAAAAAGGCAAAACTATGAAGACACTAAAATAATCAGTAGTTGCTACGGGTTGGGGTGAGGGGATGATGAAGAGATGAAGCACTGAGGATTTTAAGTACAGTCAAACTCCTTTGTATGATACTATAATTGTGGATTCATGTCATGATACAGTTGTCAAAATCCATGGAAAACAAAACACCAAGAGTGAACCCTAAAGTCAACTATGGACTCTAGGTGATTATGATGTGTCAGTGTAGGTTCATCAATTCTAACAAAAATTCCATTCTGTTGCAGAACTTTGATATTGGCGGAGGCTGGGCATGGATAGCAGGCATGTGAGAGAAAAAGCTGTACTTTCAGCTCAATTTTGCTATGAACCTAAAACGGCTCCTATAAAATAAAATCTAGACCAGGCGCGGTGGCTCACATCTACACTTCCACACTCTGGGAGGCCAAGGCAAGGGAACTGCTTGAACCCAAGAGTTTGACATGAGCTTACGCAATGCAGTAAGAATTTGTCTCTACAAAAGTTAGGCCAGGCTTGGTGGCTCAACCTGTAATCCCACGCCTTTGGGAGGCTGAGGTGAGTGGATTGCCTGAGCCAGCAGGGGTTCGAGACCCGCCTGGGCAACTTGGTGAGACCTCATCTCTACAGTAAATCAAAAATCAGCCGGGCATGGTAGCACATGCCTGTAATTCTGGCTACTCGGAAGGCTGAGGTGGAAGGATCGCCAGAGCCCAGCAGGTCGAGGCTGCAGTGGCTGGGAGCGGCCACTGCACTCCAGTCTGGGCGACAGAGTGAGACTCCATCAAATAAAAAAAAAAAATTATCCAGTTGTGGTAGCACACACCTGTAGTCCCAGCTACTCAGGAGGTTAAGATGGAAATATCACCTAAGCTTGGATGTCGAGGCTGTGGTGAGCCATGATGTCACTACACTCCAGCCTGGGCGACAGAGTGAGACACTGACTCAAAATAAAATAAAATCTATTTTTAAAAAATGAAATTCAAGCCAGGTTGGTGGCTCAGCCTATAATCCCAGCACTTTGGGAGGTTGAGGCAGGTGGATTGCCTGAGTCTGTGGGTTTAAGACCAGCCCAGGCAACTTGGTGAAACCTCATCTCTACAATAAATCAAAAATTAGCCAGGTGTGGTAGCGCACACCTGTAGTTCCCACTACTTGGAAGGCTGAGGCGGAAGGATCGCTGGAGCCCAGCTGGTTGAGGTTGCGGTGGCTGGGAGCATGCCACTGCACTCCAGTCTGGGCAACAGAGTCAGACTCCAACTCAAAAAAAAAAAAAAAAAAAAAAAAATTCAGCCATTTACATTAAAAAAAGAAGAAGGAACAGAGTAAATCATGAAAAGGGGAAAGAAACAAATATGTGTTGTGTGCCTACCATGTGTCATTACTGTGTTAGATGCCAGAGCCAGGGAACAATGAAAACAGAAATGTTCCTGACCTCTTGGAGCTTATCATCTGGTGTAGCAATCAGTTACCAAACAAAGAAAAACCACATAGCATAAAGGCCTCACATTCAATGACAGCATCTAACAGGAGAATCTGACCTACAGTGAAAACAGTACCTCTGGGGAGTGATAGTCAAGGTGAAAACTGAAGGCTGGGTGTGAGTTAACCTGGACAACAGCATTCAAAGCAGGACAAATGCAAAGGTAGAAGCAAAGGGGAAGGTGGTAGAGCAGTGATAGGTCAGGAGATTGTCAAAGATAAGGCGGGATAAGTAGGCAGGGGTCAGATCATGCTGATTTTGGATTTTGTAATTAGAGCAACTGACATCACACTTAGAGAGCATTAAGGGAGTGACATAATCTGATTTGTTTTTTAGAAGATCACCCTAGCTGCTATGCAGAGCATGGATTAGACCAGGGAGGGGCAAGCACAGGAGACTGTTGAACAATAGGTAGGTAGCTTGGACTTGGTAGAAGCACTTTGGGAGGCCAAGGCAAGAGGACTGCCTGGGTCCAGGAGTTTGAGACCAGGCTGGGCAACATGGCAAGACTTCGTCTATACAATAAATAAAAAAAATTAAGCCGGGCTTAGTGGCTCAGCCTGTAATCCTGCGCCTTGGGAGGCTGAGGTGAGTGAATTGCCTGAGCCCGCGGGTTCAAGACCCGCCTGGGCAGCGAGACCGCATCTCTACAGTAAATCAAAAAATCAGCCGGGCATGGTAGCACATGCCTGTTATTCCGGCTACTCGGAAAGCTGAGGTGGAAGGATCACTGGAGCCCGGCAGGTCGAGGCTGCGGTGGCCAAGAGCGGCCACTGTACTCCAGTATGGGCGACAGAGTGAGACTCCAACTCAAAAAAAAAAAAAAAGAATTTGTGGGATGCAAAAGCCATGTATAAGGAAGACCTACTTTTCGTATATGCACGTTCCGAAGGGCAGGCTGACTGCACAACTTTAGTATGTTCAGATTTTTGTATACGTGGGGGTTCTAGAATCAATCTCCTGTGTATATCGAGGGTTAACTGTAGCTACAGAAAGTATTTTAGTATTAATAACAATTTGCCCTAACTTTTGTATAGTAATATACATTTTTCAAAGATCTTCCACACTCATATTTTTTCTACCTTTGTAATATATCTTTGTAATCTCTTTAAAAAACAGCTGCCTGAGGAAGTGGAGAGGATGACTACCCTCTGGAAGAGATGTGTGTGTGGGTTCAGAAAGACAGATCAGGACACTCGTCCAAAGTACTACAGCAAGCAAGCGGTGGAACTAGGATCTAAATCCACATCCTCTGGCTCCAAAACCAGTGCTGATTTAATAATTAAATCTGTTACTAAGTAACAAGTCAGTCAAGTATTTATATCTTAACCTTGTGGGGTTAATGTCTAGAAGGGCAATCAAGCTCTCTCACAAAGCCGCATAGACATCATAGAACACTGGGCTGGAAGAATCCCTGATTGAGCTAAGAGATCTCAAGCTCCAGGCCCCAGTCCTCTCCTAAGCGACAGTCTGTTCATCTAGATGACTACAGAAGACATGAACCTCACACAGATATTGAAAACAGAAATGAATCAGGTGTGGTGGCTCATGCCTATAAGCCCAGCACTCTGGGAGACAGAGGCAAGAGGACTGCCCGAGCCTGGGGGTTCAAGACCAGACTAGGCAACTTGGTGAGACCTCATCTTGACAACAAATAAAAAATTAGCTGGGTGTGGTGGTACATGCCTATGATTCTAGCTACTTGGAAGGCTGAGGCAGAAATCGATCGCCTGAGCCCCACAGGTCAAGGCTTCAGTGGTTGTGAGCATGCCACTGCACTCCAGTCTGGGTGACAGAGTAACACCCCAATTAAAAAAAAAAAAAAAAAAGAAGTGAAGAAAACTCAAGGCTGCCAATCCCTCAGTTGCTGAGGCTGAAAGACAAAGGAACAGAGTCTAGTGCAGTGTCTGATGAAAGCACAGTATATGTTACACAACCTAGAGCATGGTTTCTCATAGTTTCTTTGTAGTGGGGAACTGTCCCGTGCATTGCAGGATAGTTTACAGCATTTCTTAGCCTCTACCAGCTATATGCCAGTAGCACATCTCAGCCCCAGTCACAACAGTCAAAAGATGTTGGCCGGGAGAGGTGACTCAAGCCTGTAATCCCAAGGGGGCCGAGGCAAGGAGATTGCCTCAACTCAGGGGTTCAAGACCAGCCTGAGTAACTTGGTGAGACCTCATCTCTAAAATAAATCCAAACAAACAAACACACAAACAAACAAATAAATAAACGTCTCCTGACATTGCCAAACATCCCGTGGGATTGCGCCCCCAGTTGAGAACCACTGATCTACTCGAATTTCACTGTGATTATAGAAGCCAAGAGCATGCAAGATAGCCCAACAAAGAAAGGGGGGAAAGCCTGCAAACATTTTATTTTTCAGGCAACAGTTTGCACAATTTTTACACAAAGTCTTAAATGCACCGGTCATATAATGTGTATCAAGAAAAGCAGCTCTATCCCAAGGGACCACATCTTACTTTGAGGGATGGATTCTGGAGACCAGTCAGTCAGCCCCAGCATTAGGAAAAACTGGCAGTAGCCTCTTTGTCTATTAATTGCCCAGCAGGAAGTCATCTCTCAAGTAATATGAGATTGATTTTGCATATGGTTCATAAGAATAAAAAATCCCACAAAACTCCCTCTTTCAAGTCAAGGCACTTCTTTTGGTTTGCTGCTCCAACAAATTCAGAGAGAACCCACACAGCTGTCACAAACTGAGGGCGCCCCAAGCAGCTTTGAAGTGTTTGGCATTGGCAATAACCTGTCCTCGTCAACACATGTGATTAGCAAGCTTTAGGAAGTGTTAGAAATTCTTTTACTATAAATTTTCTGAAATTAAACTCTTCCATCCTAGAAGGCAATCCTGGGGGAAAAATAAACCTCGTAAAACATGCTAGAAGGAGAGGGGCTGAGAAGGGGGCCAACATTTATTGAGCAATGATCCCCAGTGCTTTGCACTGAACTGGCTGTGACCCAAACGCGGGCTTATTTTAAGCCCGCGTT
>NW_007255922.1:19190-20314 GCF_000164805.1 Carlito syrichta | reverse complement strand
GGCGTTTGGGTCACAGCCACATGCAGTAACCAAAGTGACTGCCAAAGTATGCAGAAATCAGACACACATACTCTGGCCCCCCACATGCCTATCAAGCCATCGTTCATCTTTCTATTCTATGTGAGGGGTCTACGTTCTGGAAATGTTGCTTTGCTAATGGGCTCAAAACAGACAAAGCCTGGACTGCATGAGCACCTTCTACCAGGAGGCCAGAAGAACACCCTGAAAAGGCCAGCAACACCCCCTAGTTGGCTGTGTGATCTCCTTTGAGAGAAGGGACAGTTGGTTCTTTGTTGTTTTTACAATTATTTACTCTGCCGGTTGGAACCTGATGGGTTTTAGAACACTTGTCTCAATGGCATTATCCAACTTCCCATCATCCTGGTGTAAAGAGAATAACACTACACTAACGATCCAGGCCTTGAGAAGCAAATCTTTTCTAAGGGTTTCTTTAGAGAACCCATAAAATAATTTTGACTTTACAGTTCTAAGTAAGGAATTTCAGAAACAAAGAATAATCTATGGAGCCCTTAAGCTTTGCCAATTTTGCTTTTCTGTTGGCAGATGCCTGTCCCCCTCATTCCAGAATTTTGCAAAATACTTTTAAAGTATTTCTGTTGGTTTGCCAAGCTATGCCAGGATGTAGACAAAATTGACTTTTTTACTTTGGTATGTGAATGTCTGAAACAAAAAGCCTGTTTTAAAATATCTGCACTGTAGCACAGACTGGGTGGCTGGGTTTCTGCATACTCAGGAGAGAATCAAACTACTGCAGCACGAGTTCTAATCTTCTGAGGTTCCCACACTGCCACCACTAGACGGTGAGCTCTCTAAGGGAGAAACTACCTTAATTTTTGAAGCACAGGCCTGGCATAAAGAAGCCTCTGTAAAAATCTGTTGTTGTTTTGGTTTTGGTTGTCTTTTGTTTTCTTTTGTTTTTTTTGAATTGGCATCTCATTCTGTCGCCGTCTCATTCCGTTGCCCAGCCTGGAGGGCAGTGGCACACTCATGGCCACCCCAGCCCGGCCAAAATCTGTTGTTTAAAAGAACAAGATGGGCCGGGCTTGGTGGCTCAGCCTGTAATCCCGCGCCTTTGGGAGGCTGAGGTGAGTGCATTGCCTGAG
>NW_007255922.1:9797-18939 GCF_000164805.1 Carlito syrichta | reverse complement strand
CGAGGCTGCGGTGGCTGGGAGCGGCCACTGAACTCCAGTCTGGGAGACAGAGTGAGACTCCAACTCAAAAAAAAAAAAAGAACAAGATGGGCCAGGTTCCGTGGCTCAGCCTGTAATCCCAGTACTTTGGGAGGCCAAGGTGAGTGAACTGCCTGAGCCCGTGGGTTTGAGACTTGCCTGGGCAACTTGGCAAGACCTCGTCTCTATATTATATAAAAAAATTAGCTGGGCATTGTAGTGCGTGCCTGTAGTTCCTGCTACTTGGAAGGCTGAGGTGGAAGGATCGCTGGAGCCCAGCAAGTTGAGGCTGCGGTGGCCGGGAGCATGCCACTGCACTCCAGTCTGGGCAACTGAGTGAGACTCCAACTCAAAAAAAAAAAAAAAAAAAGAACAAGACGGACACTGTATCACACCACCAATCAGATCTCTGTCAACTGTAATAGGTCTCTAACTGTTACTGGAGCAAAGGACACTCTATTCCTGCTCTCTGTAGGTTAACAAAGAACCAAAAGAATTAACAATTAAAAAGGTAAACACATGGTTTGTAACAGTTTCCATAGGTTCTCCCCAAGGATATTATTTTTTTAGTTCTGCCTTCAAAGCACCACTAAAAAATTTTTTTTTTTAATTCTCAAACACACCATTTACTTCTTTAAAAGCAGGATTTAAGCTGGGCACAGTAGCTCATACCTCTAATCCCAGCACTTTGGGATGCAGAGGTGAGAGAATTACCTGAGTCTAGGGGTTCGAGATCAGCTTGGACAACTTGGCAAGATCTCATCCCTATAATAAATCAAAAAATTAACAGGTTCGAGACCCGCCTGGGCAACTTGGCGAGACCTCATCTCTACAATAAATCAAAAAATTAGCCGGGCGTGGTAGCGCGTGCCTGTAGTTCCAGCTACTAGGAAGGCTGAGGGGGAAGGATCACCGGAGCCCAGCAGGTCAAGGCTGCGGTGGCTGGGAGCAGCCACTGCACTCCAGTCTGGGTGACAGAGTGAGACTCTAACTCAAAAAAAAAAAAAAAAAAGAAAAAGAAAAGAAAAATTAGCTGGACATGGTGGCGTGTGCTTGTAGTTCCAGCTACTTGGGAGGCTGAAGCCGAAGGATCCCCTGAGCCCCACAAGCTGAGTAGCCAGGTGACAGAGTGAGACTCCAACTCAAAAAAAAAGTTCAATTTAGACAAGGAGAGCACACACCAAACTGATTTTGAGAAATTAATTCAAAAAGGGAAAAGGAGGTACACATCTAAGATTTTAAATCAGCCAGGCTCAGTGGCTCAGTCTGTAATTCCGTGCCTTTGGGAGGCTGAGGTGAGTGGATTGCCTGAGCCTACGGGTTCGAGACCCGCCTGGGCAGCGAGACCTCATCTCTACAATAAATCAAAAAATTAGCTGGGCATGGTAGCGCGCGCCTGTAATTCCGGCTATTCAGAAGGCTGAGGTGGAAGGATCGCCGGAGCCCAGCAGGTCGAGGCTGCGGTGGCCAGGAGCGGCCACTACACTCCAGTCTGGGCGACAGAGTGAGACT
Source organism: Carlito syrichta (assembly GCF_000164805.1). NCBI lineage: Eukaryota > Metazoa > Chordata > Mammalia > Primates > Tarsiidae > Carlito > Carlito syrichta. Next base: position 17,409 of record NW_007255922.1, on the reverse strand, counting down.
CCCAACTCCAAAAAAAAAAAGATTTTAAGTCGCTGCTACCCAAAGCCCAGCACCCCAGCTCTTGATCTCCAAATCCTGAGGAAAGAGATTAGCCCTCAGCTACTCTGGTTTGTAGAAAACATTTTGGCAGGTGCTCTGTCAGGCAGTCTATAATTAGTATGTCTCAGAAATGTAAAATGAACTCAAAGGTTTTGAATGCCAACAGCCAGCCCCCTGAATACTGAGCTGTGTAGTCACAGGGTTGCTGCCATCTAGAATTGGCACAGGGTGCCCTGTCATGGTGCACACGTGTACACATGCACACGCCAGTTCTGCAGTCTCTTTTTTCAAAGCTCTTATGGCTTGACCTCAACACCTGCTACACTTCCTGAAGACAGACAGGCTCTGGCGCTCCACTTGTTCCTCGCATGCGGCTGTACTTTCTAGGAACGACCGCACACACGCAGAGGCTGGCCTGCTGCCAAGGCGGGGGCAGCCCAGCCGCCTCAGGGCTGAACTTTCCCAGCGCTGTCAGGGCGGGATCCCGCTAAGAGCTGACTCAGCGGCTGCCATGGCACTCTGCCAACCACAGAGCAGTGCGGGGGTGGGGGGGGCTGCCGGCAACTCACAGATGTTTTGCTAAACCAAAGTAATCAGCAGGAGGCGGGTCTGGGCTGGCAGCCAGGGTGCTGCTGTCGTGGAAAGTTGGGATTCTCTGATTCTAGTCCTAGTAGTTCTGCGCATTTCAGTACCTCTTCTGCCTCAGAATCATGTCTGTATGGGCACAGGAAAGGGCAGCACTGTTTGCATAAAAAGGTTCTTGGGGCACTGTACCCCACCATGTGCCTGATGTGGACAGACTTTTCATATGTGCTAGCTTAGTTCATTCTCACAACATCCCTGGGAGGTGCCTTCACGCTTTTTACTTCGCAGATGAGAAGGTAAAGGCTCCGAGCAATTCAAAGCCCTACCAAAAGATCACATAGGCGACACATGGAAGGGATGGGATTTGTAGCTCCCACTCCTGGCTGCACACACTGCTCTCATAAAATCAGATCTACTGCACCAAGCTCCTCAATCCAAGATGCTTGATTTTTCAGGTTTCTTTTCTTTTTTGAGTTGGAGTCTCACTCTGTCGCCCAGACTGGAGTGCAGTGGCCGGGAGCCTACTGGGGCTCCGGCAAACCTTCCACCTCAGCCTTCCAAGTAGCTGGAACTACTTGTAGAGATGAGGTCTCGCCAAGTTGCCCAGGCGGGTCTCGAACCCGCGGGCTCAGGCAATCCACTCACCTTAGCCTCCCAAGGCGCGGGATTACAGGCTGAGCCACCGAGCCCGGCTTTCAGGTTTCAAAGGGCTTTCCTTCTATGACTTCTCAGCTGCCCTGTGAAATACTCCACAAATGATTTCTAAACAGCAACACAACCACATAAAGAGTGTGTGCTTATAGGGAGTACTCAGGTACTACCGGCTTCATCATGAACTCCCTAAGCTCCAAGTCACTTAACATGGAATTACTTATGATCACTCCTACTCCTTAAGTGAGGAAAAATGGCACTGTGGATCACAAAGAGAAAAACTGGAAGTTAAAGGCTTGCTTGAGACCACAGATCCCCTAGGTTACACCTCTGAGGTAATTAATTAGGACTTGGCAATCTGTAGTTTTAAAAAGCTCCCTCGTTGAATTGAGAGGATTGCTTGAGCCCAGGAGTTCAAGGCTGCAGTGAGCTATGATGGCACCACTGCACTCCAGCCTAGACAACAGAGCAAGGCCCTGTCTCTAAAACAATAAATTAAATTAAATTAAAAATAAATAAAAGTTCCCTAGCTGACTCTGATGTACAGCCATGTTTGGAAGTCACTTCAGCTTTCCTTGGCTAAAAAGGGAATTTTGAGGTCTACCCTTCCCTATTTCAAAGGGGGTGACGTAAGGGTGAGATGAAATCATGTCTACCAGGCTCTTTGTTGGAAAATACACACAATGCAAGCGCTTCTTGTCAGCTATGTTTAGCTGCAAAACAAAAGACTGTCTTTAAAGAGCACAATCATGGGTTAGCCTGGAGCTAAGAAACGGTCTTAGGCAAGAACATGCTTTTACATTGCTGTTAGAAAAACCATAATTAGTCACAGGTCTCATTTTTAGATATTCCACACTACATTGTTGTAACCTCATCCTTCCTTTAAAAAAAAGAAGAAGATTGAGGCTGGGCATGGCGACAGCTCATGCCTGTCATCCCAGCACTCTGGGAGGCTAAAGCAGGAAGACTGCTTGAGCCTAGGAGTTCGAGACCAGCCTGTGCAACATAGCAAGACCTCATCTACAAAAGATTAAAAAAAAAAATTAGACAGGTATGGTGGCATGTGCTTGTAGTCCCAGTTACTGAGCCCAGGAGTTCAAGGCTGCGGTGAGCCATGATTGTGCCACTGCACTCCAGACTGGCAAAAGTGAGAGTCTGACTCAAAGAAATAAATAGATAAAAAATAAAGATTGTACTGACATTCTTTCACATCAAACTTAAAATAACCTACATTAAGAATAATTTCAGTCTGTAATCCCAGCACTTTGAGGTCGAGGTGCATGGATTGCCTGAGCCCACGGGTTTGAGACCAGCCCAGGCAACTTGGCAAGACCTCATCTCTACAATAAATCAAAAATTAGCCAGGTGTGGTAGCACATGCCTGTAGTTCCGGCTACTTGGAAAGCTGAGGCAGAAGGATGGCCAGAGCCCAGCAAGTCGACGCTGGGGTGGCCGTCAGCGTGCCACTGCACTCCAGCCTTGGCAACAGAATGAGACTCCAACTTAAAAAAAAAAAAAAAAGAAAAAAAATGAATTTGTACAGTTCATCACTTTAATTAAGAAAGTAAATGTTAAGTGAGAAAAAAATTCATGTCTAGGCTGTTGCTCGCTGAAGTGGGGTGAGAAGGCATCGACTGGCACAGCCCTTGCCCTGGCAGTCCAGAGCCCCTCTCTCGCCGGCCGTTAGGAAGAACAAATGACCTCCCACACCAGAAAGACTGACCTGCTTGAGCTGCTCATCCAGATTCCAGCTCGGCTGCCCTGCCGTGGAGACCGAAGGTGGGGCCTTGGAAGCATCTTTGGTATGGTCATCTTTCATTTGCTGTCCGTGTGGTGGGAGCCCTGGTGCTGGAAGTAGATTGGACACGGGTGCTACTCTGGGGTCTTGGCGAGCTGCTTTCTGCACATGAAAATATTTGGAAGCAGCCTGGGTTTCTTTCTCAGCCACTTCTGCAACGTCATCATCTCCATCCTCGTCTTCCAAGTCTCCTTCTTCTTCCTCAGGTTCTGAGTTCACGTTGCCCCGTTCAAAAACTCGGGCCACTGCTGTGGCCGGTGGAACTCTGACTAAGGGACCCACCGCAGGGCTGCCAGAAGGCCTCCCAGGTGTGGCAGACAGGAGTGTCGGCTGTGTGACCAGCTTCTGGGCATACAAGAACTGGGTTTCTCTTGTCTGCTGGCCCTGCTTCTCTCTGGCATCCATCTGCAGGGGTGCCAGAGGCGGCTGCTTCTGCTGCTGCTGCTGCTGCTGCTGCTGCTGCTGCTGCTGCTGTTGCTGTTGTGACAGGGGCTCCATTGCTGCCTTGGGCTTCACCCACAGAGTGGCATGGCTCTGAACTCAGCACAGCCCACGAGGCACACGGTCTACACCTTAAGCGATTAACAGAAACCACAAAGAAGGAAGGAGGAAAACAACGATGTAAAACATGCATTAAAAGGCTTTCTTTTCTCCAGGAATGGACCATGAATTCTGAACACTAAACACAAGTTCCCAAACCTGAGTTTTAATATGAATGAGTGGTGAGGACTTTGGGGTGGTTAGAGGAAGATGTGAAGAAGAAATACAAGATCTAAGAGGGAAACGGGATAAATCTCAGTAGTGGCAGACTACTGAGGGGTTTAAAAGATGCAGGTCCAGACAATATCTAGTCTGCTAACTTGTGTTCTGACCTCTCCTCCACTACATTATCAAACAATCTGTCAATTGCTGTAAAGGCAACTGGGTTTGCGGTGTACAGAAGTTGTAACTATGAAAACCACAATATAGAGAAAGAAGGGTCTGCCTGGAAAAGAGAGAGTATTGCTTATGTTCCCAGGCCCACTGAAGGAAAGTATTACCTCCAAGCTAGACACAGAACTATCAGGAAAGAAGGGTAGCTTTTCTCATGAATAGAGCAAGACCAAGCAAGCTGCTCATGGGCTTAAGCTTTTCACATTGCCCAGATCAAACTGCCAGCCTGCTTGTCGAGCGGACTGAGCCATACTAACTGGACATTATAGCCTCAGAAAGAATCCAATTTCAACAACATGAAAGAAAGAAGCACGCAAGGAGGCAAAAGTCTCAGATTGCAATCATCACTCAAAAACAAACGGGGGAATTCCTCTGGAGATTTTAAAGTTAATTAATTTGAAACAGATATCAACAGTGTCTAAACAAGTTAATGCTTCTTCTTTTTTATAAACAGCCAAGTAAATCTCTTCACATCCCCTTTCTGATTCACTTCTACAATGGTTTTCTATGATGAATAAAAAAGAAAAGGCTTTTAGGCCAAAAGCATTCTGGAGGCAGGTTTATCTGCATTCTTACCAATCAGTCTCCAAACACACCCCCATTCACACCATCTTCTTCTCTAACTCCCCCTCTTCTGCAGGTCCCCACCCCCACCAAACAAGTTGTTTTCTCAGTAAGTCTTCATAACTGAATGGATTTCTGTGCAAGGGTAAATTTTAGGTGAACAGGACTTGCAACCTGTTGTACAATTTTGCCAACACTTGAAAGAAGAGGCTGAACCGCATAGGCTGGGACTTGATACTTGCTTGCATTGTTCCAGTGTTTCAGGATTGAGTAGAAAGACAAAAAAACTAAGTGTCTTTAGCATCTTCAAAAATTCATGGGGTCGTAATCATATCCCTAGCAATAAAATCTGCTTGAATTTATTAATGTTTTATAGGTTCGAGTAAAAAAGGTACAATATTTAAAATTAGGCAGGTAAGTAGAGATTAAATATTCTCATGTTCTGTTTATCTTAGAGCACTGCTTGTGCCTTTTGTACTCTGAGAAAGATTCAAGTTCCAATTTGCCTCTTACTGCCTTTACTTCCTCTCCTGGCACTTTAGAAAGTGTGAGTTAAGCTTACAGCAATACTTTCAATCTGCTTTAGCTCTTCCTACAGTGTTAAAAAAAAAAAAAAACACGAAACGATTTATATCCTCATTAAATCCAGTTGACAAAAGCGTTTATTTAAAATAAAGAACAATTTGGGCTTAAAGAAAATTAAACAAAAGCATAAAGTAAAGAATTCGGTGTTCATCAGAGCTGATCAATCACAATCGGAATAATTTTTCCACCAAGTCCCGCCGGCTGCTGAGCGACTACTTCTGGCCGGTGGCACCACCTTCTCCGCATGCTGCCCCCAGCAGAGGGGGAGGTGTCCCACGGCCTCGGGACGACTGAGATGACTCAGTTCTACAACTCAATCCACATCCCCTCCCCCCACAAAGAGCCCACGTTGCCCCAGTCCCTAAAGTGGCCGGGAAGCCAAAAAAGCAATACCACCTGCCTGCATTTGGAGAACTTGTCTCAAATCTAAACCGCTTCATCCCTTCAACACGGCCCCCTCCCCCATTTCCCCTAAAGTTCCCGGACCACCGAGCGGGGGCAACGGACTGTGCAGCTTTGACCCCGGTCTTTGCCGACCATTCCCCCACCTTCGTTGCCATATTCCCTTCGCCCCAGGCCCCTTGGAGCCCACCTCCCGGGTCCCTCAAGCACACACCCCCCATTCTCTATCTACCTCCCCCATTCAGCCCTATCACTTTTACCCCCACCAAGCCCACCCAGCCAATCCGCTGGCTCTTCCCCGTCGGCCCCCACCCCACCTTACCCTCGCCCTTCCCATCGTCTTATCTCAAATGGCCCTAAAGGGCCCAGGCGCCTCGGTGCTCCCAGCAGAACCTCACTCTTCCTCCACCAGCCGCGCCTCCCCGTCTCCTCCACACACCTGCCTCCCTCCAGTCCTCCGTTTCCTCCACCTGCCACGGAGCCCACTCCGGCCGCGGCTGAGGGCGCCAGCACCGCGCGGCTTACCTGAGCAGGGTACTCCGGGTCCTTGGGTGGCGGAGAAGGCACCCGCTCAGGCCCCGGCGCGGCAGCTGCGCTCCGGACTCCTCCGCAGCCGGGGGCCACAGCCGGGGCGGAGCCCGCACCGGAAGCGGCGCCGCGGGGCTGGCCGACCGGCCCGGGGCTGGGGACGGGGCCACAGGGAATGGGGCGGGGCCTGGAGCCGGAAGCGGCTAAAAAGGGAGCGAGGGGTGGGGCGAGGCGGAAGTGACTGCTACGAACGGCGACGCCCTAGAGAGTCGTGGGCGGAAGCGGGTGAAAGCGGGCGGAAGCTTCAGCCAATGGGAAAGTGCGGACACCGAACGGTTCCGGTGTGGGCGCTTCCGCGGGGAGTTAAAAAAGAGCCGGGCTAGGGACGGTGCTCTTTGAGTGTTTTCTGGTCGCGGAGGTTGGCTTGCCGCGGTTCGTAGGTTGGGAGGGAGGTAAATATGGGACAAAGACGCATTAGGGTTTCGTGCTGCCTCAGTCTCCTTCCCAGTCTCCTAACTTCAAACCAGTCTTTCTCTGGGATTCCCGCGTTTAGGTCCGCTTTCCTCTGAACTTCTCTGGTTCTTGGACAGAGACCTGGTTGTCCCGAGAACGCTGCATCCCCTGGACCCATCTCACATGAATTGGTATTCTGATTCCTAGTGGCCAGAGGTGGGGCCACGTGCCGAACACCGTCAACTCTTGTAAAAGCCCTTGCCTCTCCCACGCTTCCGCTTAGAGGTCGCCACCCACGTAGCCACACGGTAGAGATAATCTGCCGATGTGTGTATCCAGCTCCTTGTCTTACTTTCTCCCTCTGACCATCTTCTTTGACAACTTCAGAGTCTGTGTGGACAATATATCCAACATCGGCCTCCCAATCCCAGTCAAACCTGGGTCTTGCCAGAAACGCTGTTTTGTCACGAATCAGTAATTCGAACACCCCTCTGTCGAACCACACTGCCTGCTAGCCTCTCAGTTTGACTACTGAGGAATTAATAGCGCAACCGTTCTTTCACTTTATCAGAATCTCGAATTTGCTGAAAGCCTCTATTTTGATCTCATCCGTTAACCCCCTCCAGTCTTCCCTTCTTATCTGTCTTGGATTGAACGGTGCATCATTACAATCACGCTCCTACTTAATCCTGTCATAATACCCCCTTTTTGCCAAGTCTCACACCCTGGGTGGACCTACATGTTTCTCTCCATGCTTGTGCCTTGTCACAGAAAATTGTCCTACTGAGCAGATTGGCATCACTAAATCGCGATCAGCCTTAAATGGACTCTGAACTGTGACTAGAGATTTCATCATTCTATTTGTTCAACTTGCTCGCTACTGTCTACAAATCTCTAACCCTGTATGTTCGATACCACTTCCCTGATTTTTTCTTATTGTATAAGTAACAGAAAGGGCAGAATGTTCTCAAATCTAGAAATAAGCCGGGCTCAGGGGCTCAGCCTGTAATCCCACGCCTTTGGGAGGCTGAGGTGAGTGGATTGCCTGAACCCGCGGGTTCGAGACCTGTCTGG
>NW_007255922.1:5413-8999 GCF_000164805.1 Carlito syrichta | reverse complement strand
TCCCTCTGTCACCCAGACTGGAGTGCAGTGGCTGCCCCCGGCCACTGCAGCCTCCACCTGCTGGGCTCCAGCAATCCTTCTGTTTCAACCTTCCAAGTAGCTGGAACTACAGGCACGCGCTTCCACGCCTGGCTAATTTTTGATCTGTTGTAGAGATGAGGTCTCGCCAAGTTGCCCAGGTGGGTCTCAAACTCGCAGGCTCAGGCAATCCAGTCACCTCAGCCTCTCAAAGCGCTGGGATTACAGGCTGAGCCACCGAGCCCGGCTGGTAGCTGCCATTTTATTTTTTTATTTTTTTTATTTTTTATTTTTTTGAGTTGGAGTCTCACTCTGTTGCCCAGACTGGAGTGCAGTGGCACATTTCCGGCCACCGCAGCCTCGACCTGCTGGGCTTCAGCGATCCTTCCACGTCAGCTTTCCGAGTAGCCGGAATTACAGGCACGTGCTACCACGCCCGGCTAATTTTTGATATATATTGTAGAGACGAGGTCTCGCCAAGTTGTACCGGTGGGTCTCAAACCCCCAGGCTTAGGCAATCCACTCACCTCGGCCTCCCAAAGTGCTGGGATTACAGGCTGAGCCACCGAGCCTGGTCTGTAACTGCCATTTTAAATGTTAGAGAAGGACTTCTGATAGGGAGCACTTAGCTGAAACTGGAATTGACTTAATGGGCGTAAACCATGTGGATATCTAGGGGAAGACTGTTTCAGGCACAGGAGATAGCAAATTAAAATGCTCTGAGGCAGGAATATACTTGAGGTGTTGTAGGACTACCAAAGAGACCACTATGTGGAGGCAGAGTGAGTGAAGGGAAGAGGAGTAGTAGATGAGATCAGATAGGCGGCCAGGGTCAAATGATACAGGGCCTTGTAGATGACAGCAACAACTTGCCAATCAACACTAGAGAGTTTTGAACAGAAGAGTGACTTGATCAGATTCACATCTATAAAGGTACCATTCTATGTTGTATGGAGAATAGACTACGAGGAGGATAGACTGGTGAAAGTAGAAGCACTAATCTTGGCTGCTGATGGTGGCCTAAACTAGATAACAGCAGTGGAGGCACTGAGAAATGATCAGATTGCAAGTTCATTTTGGAAATGGAGCCACCAGCCGGGTATGGTAGCTCATACCTGTAATCCCAGCACTTTGGGAGGCTGAGGCAAGAGCATTGCCTGAACCTACAGGTTCAAGACCGGGAAACATGGCAAGACCTTATTTCTACAATAAATCAAAAAATTAGCTGGGTGTAGTGGCACATGCCTGTAGCTCCAGCTACTTGAAAGACTGAAGCGAAAGGATAGCCTGAACCCAGCAGATGGAGGCTATGGTGGCTGTGAGTGTACCACGGCACTCCAACTCAAAAAAAAAAAAAAGAAAGAAAGAAAATGGAGCCACTATGAATTGCTGATGGATTGGTTGTATAGATTAGAGAGTGAAGGATGATGCCAATGTTTTTCACCTAAGTAACTGTTAGAATAGTGATATCATTCATTGTCCCAGGAGATTCCATCAGAAGCTAACACCCTTGAAATATACTTCAATAATAAAAAGGAACGAAGTGCTGATATATACAACAACATGGCATTATAATGACAAAAGCATTATGCTGAGGGAAACAAGTCAGTCTCAAATGACACTCATACAAATAATAAAATTATATTGGTGGAGAATAAGTGAGTAATTGCAAGGAGCCACTGTGCCTAGCTAATTTTTCTTGATTTATTGTACAGATAAGGTCTTGCCATGTAGCTCAGGCTCGTCTCGAACCCCTGAGCTCAGGCAATCCTCTTGTCTTCACCTCACAAAGTGACAGCCTACATTTTCTCTCTTTATTTTTTGAGTCGGAGTCTCACTTTGTCGCCCAAGTTGGAGTGTAGTGGCACATTCATAGCCACCGCATCCTCGACCTGCTGGGCTCAGGCGATCCTTCCACCTCAGCCTTCCAAGTAGCTGGAGCTATAGCCGCACGCTACCATGCCCAGCTAGTTTTTTGACTTATTGTAGAGATGAGATCTCACCAAGTTGCCCAGGCTGGTCTCGAACCCCTGGATTCAGGCAATCCTCTCACCTCGGCCTCCCAAAGTGCTTGGATTATAGGCTTGAGTCACTGTGCCTGGCAGTTTTTTTTTTTTTTTGAAGCCAAACTTTGTGCATGCTCAAGTTTCCCTTTCCAATTCTCAGAGATCTCCCTTTAACCTCTGCAATTTTGGATCTTTCCATCAGTATTAAAGCAAACTCAAGTTCCATCCAACTTTTGCTTTAAAAAAAGAAAAAGAAGGCTTTCCCTTGATTTCACAGTCTGTGAATAAAGTCTTATCATACTGTCCTCTTTCCTGACAAAACTACTTACTGTTCTTACTGCAACCCAAATGACCTGATCTTTTTCCTTCCTGAAATGCTCTATGGCCGGGCTCGGTGGCTCAGCCTGTAATCCCGTGCTTTGGGAGGCTGAGGTGAGTGGATTGCCTGAGCCCGCGGATTCCAGACCCGCCTGGGCAACTTGGCGAGACCTCATCTCTACAGTAAATAAAAAAATTAGCCAGGCGTGGTAGCACGCACCTGTAGTTCCAGCTACCTGGAAGGCTGAGGCAGAAGGATCGCTGGAGCCCAGCAGGTCGAGGTTGCGGTGGCCGGGAGCGTGCCACTGCACTCCAGTCTGGGTGACAGAGTGAGACTTCAACTCAAAAAAAAAAGAAAGAAAGAAAGAAAGAAAGAAAGAAATGCTCTATGGCTTTGCATTGCTCTCGGAATCAAGGCCTACATTACATCACATGGCCTACATGGCCCTGGAAAGATCTAGCTTCTTGCCTACCACTTTGATTTTAATCTCTTTGCCTCCAGATGTAGTAAAGGGCCCAAGAAAGTGGCCCTACCAGTTGACCCCAGTAGCTGAAACAAAAAACACCCCACCATCCTAGACATATGACTTAAGTTACAAAATGGGGAGTGCTTTGAAATCTAGGTGGTTGACTGGGTGTGGTGGCTTAAGCCTGTAATCCCAGCACCTTGGGAAGCCAAAGTAAGAGGATTGCATAAACTCAGTGGTTTGAAACCAGCCTGAGCAACTTGGTGAGACCTCATCTCTACAATAAATAAAACAATTAACCAGACGTGGTAGCATGAGCCTGTAGTTCCAGCTACATGGAAGGCTGAGGTGGAAAGATTGTCTGAGCCCAGCAGGTTGAGGCTGCAGTAGCCGTGAGTGCATTCCAACCTGGGCGACAGAGTAAGACTCCAACTAAAAAAAAAGATATCTAGATGGTTAAACCCTGAGATATATATCCATTCATGTTACAAGGAATATCATTTCATCTCTACTTTGGCTCCAAGATGTGGTACATTGAGCAGAATAGCCACAGTGTCTTTCAGCTTCTGCCATCAAGAGGCGGAGTCTGTTTTTCATTCTCTCAATCTATTCTCAGCCATGTACCTTGCTTTGGATATTAGCAAGTGTGATGTAAGGAGAGTCTTGAAAAGTGACTACAAGGCTGGGGTGGGGGTGGCTTACACCTATAATCCTAGCATTTTTTTTTTTTTTTGAGTTGGAGTCTCACTCTGTCGCCCAGAATGGAGTGCAGTGGCC
>NW_007255922.1:2174-4898 GCF_000164805.1 Carlito syrichta | reverse complement strand
GGCTAATTTTTTGATTTATTGTAGAGATGAGGTCTTGCCAAATTGCCCAGGCGGGTCTCAAACCCGCAGGTTCAGACAATCCACTCACCTCAGCCTCCCAAGTCGCGGGATTACAGGCTGAGCCACCGAGCCCGGCAATCCTAGCATTTTAGAAGGCCAAGGTGAGAGAATTGCCTGAGCCCACAGGTTCAAGACCAGCCTGGACAACTTGTGAGACCTCATCTCCACAACAGATCAAAATCTAGCCAGGCATGGTAGCGCGCGCCTGTAGTTCCAGTTACTTGGAAAGCTGAGGCGGAAGGATCGCCAGAGCCCAGCAGGTCTAGGATGTGGTGGCCGGGAGCAGCCACTGCACTCCAGTCTGGGTGACAGAGTGAGACTCCAACTAAAAAAAAAAAAAAGTGACTACCATTAGGATTTGCATTCTCTTGCTGCTGGGAACTCTTCCACCACCATGTGAATAACTCCTGGCTAACATGATGGACAATGAAAGACATCATCATCATCCCATCTGACATCTGATCAACTGTCACACATGAGTGTGACCCCTTAGACCAACAATGTGCTAGCCACCAGATATATGAGCCAGGGCATTCTATACCTTTCAGGCCCAGCAGAGCTGGCCCAGACCAGAGAACCCCCCAGTGAACCCACAGTCTGGTGAAAAAGAACAAATGTTTATTGTTTTAGAGTTTAGCCAATATGTTTGATGAGGTTTGATTTGCAATAAAAGATAATGGATATACAAGTGTTTCTTTGCATCAGGATGGATTTGTTTGGTATACTTCTCGGAGCTGCTGAGTGCCTGAAAAAGAAAGTCACTGTGCATCATTTTCATGTAGTTGGCCTATGTTACTTTAAGTTACCTAAAGTGTTCCCATCAGACTTTTAATAATTTTGCTTATTTATAGCAAAAATGTGTAAGGGATAGTAATATACATTATGTCTCTTGTTATTTCAACTTATACAGTGAAGGTAATATCGTTTGTGTGGATTTCATTGATTTTATTACTTTTTTTTTTTTTTGAGTTGGAGTCTCACTCTGTCGCCCAGACTGGAGTGCAGTGGCCGCTCCCGGCCACCGCAGCCTCGACCTGCAGCCTCGACTTGCTGGGCTCCGGCGATCCTTCCGCCTCAGCCTTCCAAGTAGCCGGAATTACAGGCATGTGCTACCACGCCCGGCTGATTTTTTTGATTTATTGTAGAGATGAGGTCTTGCTGCCCAGGTGGGTCTAGAATCCACGGGTTCAGGCAATCCTCTCACCTCAGCCTCCGAAAGGTGCGGGATTACAGGCTGAGCCACCAAGCCCGGCTACTTTTTTTTTTTTTCAGTAGGGTCTTACTCTCGCACATCTGGAGGGCAGTAACATGATCATGGCTCACCACAGCCTCAACCTCTTGGGTTCATGGGACCCTTCCACCTCAACTTCTTGAGTAGCTGGGACTACAGCTACAGGTGTGCATGCCACCACACCTGGCTAATTTTTAACTTTTTTTGTGGAACCAGGTCTGGCTATGTTGCCTATGCTGGTCTTGAACTTCTGGGCTCAAGCAATCCTTCTGCCTTGGCCTCCCAAAGTGCTGGGATTTACAGGTGTGAGTCACAATACCTGGCATTCTTTTTTTTTTTTTTCAAAAAATAAAGGTTGAGACTCACACCTGTAATCCTAGTGTTTTGGTAGGCTGAGGGAGGAAGGAGAATTGCTTGAGCCCAGGAGATTGAGACCAGCCTGGGCAATATAGTGAGACCCTGTCTCTACAATCAAATAAGTAAGCATGGCATGGTGGCATGAGCATGCAGTTCTAGCTACTCCAGATGGGAGGCTGAAGCAGGAGGACTACTTGAGCCCAGGGGTTTCATGTTGCAGTGAGCTATGATTGCATCACTGCACTTTATCCTGGACAACAGAGTAAGACCCTGTTTCCAAAAAAATAGTAATAAAAAGTTGTAAAAACACTGTACATAAAGACAAAATGTACACTTTGCTATGAATTTAGTTTTTTAAAACTTTATAATTATTTTTTAAAATCAAAGTCTTACTCTGTCGCCCAGACTGAAGTGCAGTGGTATGCTCGTGGCCATTTTAGGGGTTCAGGTGATCCTTCTGCTTCAGCTTTCCAAGTAGCTGGAACTACAGTCACGCGCTAACACACCCAGCTAATTTTTTGATTTATTGCAGAGACGAGGTCTTGCCAAGTTGCCCAGGCGGGTCTTGAACCCGCAGGCTCAGGCAATCCACGCACCTGAGCCTCCCAAAGCGTGGGATTACAGGCTGAGCAACCAAGCCTGGCCCTATTACGTTATTATATGACCATTTATCCATTGTTGTTTCTTAGCTTTTATGCACTGTACATTTAAAACTAAATTTATGCCGGGCATGGTGGCTCACGCCTGTAATCCCAGCACTGTGGGAGGTGGAGGCGAAAAGACTGCTTGAACCCAGGAGTTCAGTACGTGGTAGCGCGTGCCTGTAATTCCAGCTGATGTGGAAGGATTGCCGGAGCCCAGCAGGCCAAGGCTGCAGTGGCCGGGAGCGGCCACAGGACTCCAGTCTGGGTGACAGAGTGAGACTCCAACTCAAATAATAATAATAATAATATAGAATGATAAATGTAATTAGTCATAGCTAATGAAGGAAAAATACCTTTAGTTTGTGTTTATGACAGCCAGTGTTAATTGCTGATGTAATTGTCTGTCTTTTTTTTTTTTTTTTTTTTTGGGTT
>NW_007255922.1:1023-2005 GCF_000164805.1 Carlito syrichta | reverse complement strand
CTCACCTCAGCCTCCCAAAGGCGCGGGATTACGGGCTGAGCCACCGAGCCCGGCTTAATTGTGTCTGTCTTAATGAGATTTGGTGTTTTAGCTTGAATGGGTATCAATTATGGGACTCTGTGAACATATAAAATGTTTTCCCATTGCAATTAATAGTGATTACATTTTCGAAGTTGAACTGCCCCACAAAGAGGTTTTTTTTAGGATTAATTACCCTAGAAAGGCGGGAAAGAACTGAGTGTCCTGCTTACTATACCTTTTACTGTCATGGAAAATTAAAATGTAACCAGATGATTAAGGTTTCTACTTGTCCTGAGATCAAGGTGTAGCCTCGGGAGATTTCATTAGCATGTGTAAAACTGCTGCTGAGTAAATGGTATTAACGTGTGTAAAGCAAGAATGTGACAAGAGGGGGGCTGTGGAGGAAGGTGGATTAGGTCAACACATTCCTGAGGGGACCTCTCTGGCTGTGTCTATGCCTGAGTGAACTTCCAATGTGTTTTCCTGCAGAGAGAGGACATGCCCAACAGACTGACTTCTGGATCACCACTTTCACAGAACTGATTTCTTTTTTTTTTGAGTTGCAGTCTCAGTCTGTCACCAAGGCTGGAGTGCAGTGCCGTGCTCGGCCACTGCAGCCTCGACCTGCTGGGCCCCAGTGATCCTTCTACCTCAGCCTTCCAAGTAGCTGGAACTAGAGGTGTGTGCTATCACGCCCGGCTAATTTTTGATTTATTGTAGAGATGAGGTCTCAACAAGTTGCCCAGGCGGGTCTTGAACCTGCGGGCTCAGGCAATCCACTCTCTCGGCCTCCCAAAGTGCTGGGATTACAGGTTGCGCCACTGAGCCCAGCCTATTTTTTTTTTCCTTTTAAGTCAGTGTCTCATTCTGTTGCCCAGGATGGAGTGCATGATCATGGCTACCGCAGCCTCAACCTGCTGGACTCAGGCGATCCTTCCACCTCAACCTTCCAAGTAGCTGG
>NW_007255922.1:0-604 GCF_000164805.1 Carlito syrichta | reverse complement strand
CTCAGGCAATCCACTCACCTCAGCCTCCCAAAGGTGCGGGATTACAGGCTGAGCCACCGAGCCTGGCTTGTATTTTATTATTATTGTTATTATTATTGAGTTGGAGTCTCACTCTGTCATCCAGGCTGGAGTGCAGTGGCATGCTCATGGTCACCATAGCCTCGACCTGCTGGATTCAGGTGATCCTTCCACCTCAATCTTCCAAGTAGCTGGAATCATAGGCAGGCACCACCACACCCAGCTAATTTTTTTGATTTGTAGTAGTGATGAGGTCTTGCCAAGTTGCCCAGGCTGGTCTTGAACCCGTGGGCTCAGGCAATCCTCTCACCTCAGACTCCCAAAGTGCTGGGATTATAGGTGTGAGCCCATATATCCCACCTATAATCCTGGCCAATTTTTCTTGATTTATTGTAGAGACGAGGTCTCAACCAAGTTGCCCGTGCTGTTCTCGAACCCCTGGGCTCAGGCAATCCTCTCACCTTGGCCTCCCAAAGTGCTGGCATTACAGGCTTGAGTCACTGCGCCTAGCCTGTATGTATTTTAAATCAGACAACTGGTATTTTTTTTTTTTTTTTTGAGTTGGAGTCTCACTCTGTCGCCAGAC
>NW_007255921.1:2127-2633 GCF_000164805.1 Carlito syrichta | reverse complement strand
TTGAAGGCCCTTGTAGCTTAAGAGGTGCTGTAGATGGTGGGGGGAGGTCACAGTAATGGGAGCCCCAAAGGTGAGTTTTTATGATTTGCATACTAGCATGTGGGCAGCAGATAGTGCTCGCAGACATGGGGTCCAGCCCTGAACAGTATGATCTAATTGCTTTGAGAGATAGGCCACTGGGGCAAACGTCTGTCCACAAAGTTGCCCTAGGACTCCCAAGGCTACCCCTTTGTTTTCGTGGACATATAAGATGAAAGGTTGGTGTATATCTGGCAGATGGAGAGCAGGGGCCCACACGAGGGCTTGCAGAAGGGCAATAAAAGGTTGTTTGATGGAGGAGGGTGTTAGGAGTGGCTCATTGGGGTCTCCCTTTATGAGAGTATAAAGTGGCTTTGCAAGTAGGGCAAAGTTGGGAATCCACACCCAAAAGTATCCAGCCAGCCCCCAAAATGATTGGATTTCCTCTTTAGTCTTGGATATATGTAGGAATTGGATTAGGGCTTTTT
>NW_007255921.1:0-410 GCF_000164805.1 Carlito syrichta | reverse complement strand
CCCTAATGTCCAGATAGCTTTGGGAGAAAAAATATGTCATTAGGAGTTGCCGGTCATCAGGGGAGTCTGGGTCTATGTTGGTATATTGCTGAAGTGCCCTAGTGAGTCAGCTGAGAAAGTTGGAGGATTTTCATTTTTATCCTGAATGACTTCCTGAAGCTTTTCAAAGTTAACTGCCTTTTGTGCAGCCCTGCGCAACTCAGAAAGGAGGCAAGTAGAGATGCAATCCCTGGACTCGATGCCGGTAGGGGAGTTATAATCTCAGACTGGGTCCTGGTCTGGGACAGCCACTGCACCAAGGGGGTGAGCTGGGTAGTTTGGTGAATTTCATCTGCGTATGTCCTAGCCTATTCCCAGACTCTCCTACGTTCCTCCGGAAGCAGGGTGTTGGAAAGGATTAGGTATATATC
>NW_007255920.1:230600-237750 GCF_000164805.1 Carlito syrichta | reverse complement strand
TCTCAGCCTTCCAAGTAGCTGAACTACAGGCGCACACTACCACACCCGGCTAATTTTTTGATTTATTGTAGAGATGAGGTCTCACCAAGTTGCCCAGGCGGCTCTTGAACCCACAAGCTCAGGCAATCCACTCACCTCAGTCTCCCAAAGTGCTGGGATTACAGGCTGAGCCACCGAGCCCAGCTGGAAAACAATTTTTATATGGTGATCAGGGAAGGTGTTTCTGATAAGGTGACATTTGAGCAGAGACCAAACTACACAGGGTGGGAGATGGAGAATGCCAGGTGGAGAGAAAGTTGGATGCAAAAGTCTCGAGGTTGGAGCACACAGGTGGTGAATGCCTATAGTTCCAGCTACTTGGAAGGCTGAGGCGGAAGAATCACCTGAACCCAGCAGGTCAAGGCTGCAGTGGCCAGGAGCGTGCCACTGCCCTCCAGCCTGGGCAACAAAGTGAGACTCCAATTAAAAAAAAAAAAGCCGAGCTCAGTGGCTCAGCCTGTAATCCCAGCACTTTGGGAGGCTGAGGTGAGAGGATTGCCTGAGCCCTCGGGTTCAAGACCCGCCTGGGCAATTTGGCGAGACCTCATCTCTACAATAAATAAAAAAATTAGCCGGGTGTGGTAGCACGTGCCTGTAGTTCCATCTACTTGGAAGGCTGAGGCAGAAGGATCGCCCGAGCCCAGCAGGTCAAGGCTGCAGTGACCGGGAGCAGCCACTGCACTCCAGTCTGGGTGACAGAGTGAGACTCCAACTCAAACAAACAAACAAAAAAAGAACTCAAGAGCAAGTCAAGAGAAACATTTTAAAAATATTAGGTTAGTTTAGCCGGGCGCAGTGGCTCACACCTATAATCCCAGCACTCTGGGAGGAAGAGGTGAAAAAAACATCTCAATATGTGTACTGCATCAAACACAGAGTATTTTGAAGGTGACTGAAGTTTAAACATGTCAGAATAGCCGGCGCGGTGGCTCAAGCCTGAAATCCCAGCACTTGGGGAGGCCAAAGTGAGAGGATTGAGTCCAGGGATTTGAGACCAGCCTGGGCAAGTTGGCAAGACTTCATCTCTACAATAAATCAAAAAATTAGCCAGGCATGGTGGCACATGCTTGTAGTTCTAGCTACTTAGAAGGCTGAGGAGAAAGGATCGTCAGATCCACAATAGGTCGTGGCTGCGGTGGCTGTGAGCAGGCCACTGCCCTCCAACCTGGGCAACAGTGAGACTCTGACTCAAAAAAATTGTGTATTTATTCTGACATGCTTATTTTTTTGTAAATTGGAGTCTTACTCTGTCGCCCAGGCTGGAGTGCAGTGGCACAATCGCGGCCACTACAGCCAGTATCTTAGAGATTAGACATAGAAACCTCGGTCATGTCCCAGAAGAGAAAAGTCAAGAGAGGAAGAACTCTATTTTCAGAGATTGATAGGGTGAATGACTGGAAGTTTCTACAATGGAAAAAAAAAGGGGGCTGCGTTATCATTTCTGTCAGGAGTCTGAGGTGAAAGGATCACCTGAGCCCAGGAGGTCGAGACTGTGGTGGCCCACTGCACTCTAGCCTGGATGACAGCGTGATACTCCTACTCAATAAAATGAAAAATAAAAATAAATACTAAATATATATTAGGCTAGACTAACTTAAAACCTATCTTGAGTCATATAGGCCTCAGCTGCAATATTTCCTCTCCGCATCTCATTATCTGCTGAGATTTGTTGGTAACACCCAGGATGTTTAGGCGTGGTACCCCCTGAAATGTTTCTTCCTTCAGGAGGGTGGGAAAGAACATATATTTCATTGTCTTTGCAGGAAAAAAAATCCCCTATGGCTTAAAGCAATTAAAAAAAAATCTGTGTGGTGTACCACCCCAGGATCTTAGAGATTAGACATAGAAACCTCGGTCATGTCCCAGAAGGGAAGAGTCAAGAGAGGAAGAACTCTATTTTCAGAGATTGATAGGGTGAATGGCTGGAAGTTTCTACAATGGAAAAAAAAAAGGCTGGGTTATCATTTCTGTCATTGCTATTATTGTTGTTGTTATCACAAACATGCAAATAGTGCTCTTAAATTATTGTCCCTTTAAAACAATAAAGGTGATAACAGAGACTTCTTGTTGCAATTGCAAACCCGGAGAGAACACTGCTACTGACCAGTAGCTTTGCTCTAAGAACAGGAGCCAGCCAGTTTCGATGGCTCAGCCTGTAATCCCGTGCTTTGGAGGCTGAAGTGAGTGGATTGCCTTGGGCCCGCGGGTTCGAGACCCGCCTGGGCAACTTGGCGAGACCTCATCTCTACAATAAAATTAAAAAATCACCCGGGTGTGGTAGCGCATGTCTGTAGTTCCAGCTACTTGGAAGGCTGAGGTGAAAGGATTGCTGGAGCCCAGCAGGTCGAGGCTGCGGTGGCCGGGAGCGTGCCACTGCACGCCAGTCTGGGCAACAGAGTGAGACTCCAACTCAAAAAAAAAAAGAAAAGTAGCTCTCTCGCTCTCTCTCGCTCTCTCTCTTCCCCCGTCTCTCTCTCTCTCTCTCTCCCTCTCTCTCACTTTTCCTCGGTTACAGTCCCTTCCTGTAACTGCCCCTTTAATAAATCTCTTGGTTCCGGCAAAAAAAAAGAAAAATAGCCGAGCAATGACTGCTGGGATCTTGGTAGTTCCAGGGGTTGCTCTCTGGGTGCACACAAATTTGTGTGGCCGAAACAAGTGAAAGGGGTTGGAGGGCCCTTTGAAGCAATGGTTGTGGCCAATTGGGAGGAGCACTTGCAAGGGGAGGAGAAGCTATTCAAGCAGTTCAGATGACCGGTGGTGAGGAGAGATGGTGACGGAAGGGAGGAGATGGCAGATGGGGGACACAGTGGAATTGGACACCTACAATAGGACAGCAGACTGGATGGGAGGAGTGAGGAGGACTGGAGGATGTCCTGGAAAGAGCAAACCTGAGTGATGGGTGGAAAATGAGGGACACTGGACAGTGAATCAATTTCTGTATTAACCAGCGTTGTTGGGCACTAGCTGCTTGCTGCCTGCCCTTCTCCACTCCTGATCTCGGTGTTGGACACAACAAAAGATTATTTATTCCTCATTCATTTCGGGTGTGATGTGGGTGGAGCTAATGGGGGGCTACTTCTGCACAGCTGTCATCCAGAGACGAGGCATCTTGGCTATGCACATCTGTAACCACCATCCTGGAATTCTTTGCTTCTGGTCAGATGGACAGAAGAGAAAGCAAAGATTTTTCCTCACCACCATGAGCTGGAAGTGACCCATAACTTCTGTTTGCTTCTGTCAGTGAAAATTAGTCATGCAGGCTGGGCGCGGTGGCTCATGTCTATAATCCCGGCACTTTGGGAGCCGAGGTAAGGGGATTGCCTGAGCCTGTGGGATCGAGACCAACCTGGGAAACTCAGCGAGACCTCATCTCTTCAACAAATCAAAAAATTAGCTGGGCATGGTGGCCTGCCTGTAGTTCCAGCTACTTGGAAGGCTGAGGCAAAAGGATCACCTGAGCCCAGCAGGTCAAGGCTGCAATGGCCGGGAGCGTGCCACTGCACTCCAGCCTGGGCGACAGAATGAGACTCCAACTCAAAAGAAAAGAAAAGAAAAGAAAATTAGTCATGCAATTGTACCTAGGAAGCACAGGGGAGGCGCTGCTGCCTAGAGCCACTCAGGAAGCTGACCCATTGTCAGGGAG
The DNA here is from genome assembly GCF_000164805.1 of Carlito syrichta. Lineage (NCBI taxonomy): Eukaryota > Metazoa > Chordata > Mammalia > Primates > Tarsiidae > Carlito > Carlito syrichta. The sequence continues at coordinate 234,068 of NW_007255920.1, read as the reverse complement.
CTTTCCTTGCCACTGGGGTTGGGGAGCTGTTGGTCATGGTGAAGAGAGGGAGTTTCCCTTGGTGCCTCCTCATTCCAAATCGTATCGTGCTGTGATTTCTGGACAATCTCTGGTTAGGGTTTGGATTTGGAGGATAACAGGAATAGCTGCAGCTCTGGCAAACCCCCTCCCCTCCCCTTGTAAATGGCAGAGCCCTGTACTGTGGCACCTTTGTTGTTTTTTGTGGTCAGGCTGTATTCCCTTTCATGCTCCTTTCAGCATAGAGAGTTGGTGATGAATGTTGGAAGCTTGGGGTTCTCACTCTCTCTCCACCACTGCCTTACTTTCTGATATCAGAGGAGTCCCTTCTTGAGCCTTGGCTTCCTGGGCTGCCAAAGGAGTGGGCTGGCCTGGCTGGCCTGTAATGTTCTTTCCAGGCCTGAGAGTCTACTTCCCCTTAAGGACAAGCTTGAACCACTCTGCTTCTCCTGAGCCCTTGGAAAGGAGTGAGGTCTGGAAAACTTTCTAGGGTTACTGCCATCGAAATTTAAAATTGCATCCACAAACGGAGAGACCCCTTTAACTCACCAGGTGCTGGGAACTGTCCAAATATAAGCAGGACATGATGGGTAGAGGGTGGGAACCAAAGGCCTGTGGCAGGGCCAGGGGTCAGGAGGGTGGGACGTCTGTGAGATCCAGGTCTGAGCAAGGCCTGAACAAACACAGATGTGAGACCAAGTTTTACCAGTCAGGGTACCAGCAGGCAACAGATGCACACGCAAGTGTTTGGGGATAGGGGAGAGGGCAAAAGCTTGAGGAAGAGACTAGAGATATGGCTAGAGTTAATGAACTGACAAAGAAGGGTGAGGTACCCCGGAACTGAGACCACAGCTAAATGGGCAAGGGAGGAAATGGTGTGACTGAACCCCATGAGAGCTAGAGTTGTGGGAGAGGGGCTTCTACACAGGAGGCAGAGCCATAGAAGAATGCAACAGCAGGAAAGCAGGGAGAAGCCAGTGCAGGAGGGCGTGGGATAGAGCAGGACTAAATATGTCAACCTCCAATCTCTTGTCAGAGCCTCCCATTGGCCAACCCCAACAGGAAGCCAAAGGAGCAGGGATCCTGGTGATGACATTGTAGAAAGCACGGAGGACCACAGGGCAGTAGAATAAGAGAGGAACAAATGGAGAGTGACCAGCACATAAGTCTGGGGTCTCACTTGGTCTCTCTCTCCATCCCTGTGATGGGGGAGTTTGAATGGCCTGGACCCAGTTGTATACTCCCAGTGAAATTCCCAACCAGACTGGTGATGGTGGCAATAATAATGAAGATGGTGGCATTATCTTAGATTTTTTTATTTTTTTGGGTTGGAGTCTCACTCTGTTGCCCAGACTGGAGTGCAGTGGCCACTCCCAGCCACCACAGCCTGGTCCTGCTGTGCTCCGGCGATCCTTCCGCCTCAGCCTTCCAAGTAGCCAGAACTACACGCACACGCTACCAGGCCTGGCTGATTTTTGATTTATTGTAGAGATAAGGTCTCGCCAAGTTGCCCAGGCGGTTTCAAACCCGCGGGCTCAGGCAATCCACTCACCTCAGCCTCCCAAGGCGTGGGATTACAGCTGAGCCACCAGCTCGGCTTTCTTAGATTTATATAACCGTGTTTTCCTGCAACAATATCTGGTTACCTGGAGCATCTTTCACATCTGAAGGAACCTGGTCAAATTCTGTGCATCGCCTGAGTCCGCGGGTTCAAGACCCGCCTGGGCAGCGAGACCTCATCTCTACAATAAATCAAAAAATCAGCCGGGCGTGGTAGTGCAAGCCTATAATTCCGGCTACTCGGAAGGCTGAGACAGAAGGATCACTGGAACCCAGTGGGTCGAGGCTGCAGTGGCCGGGAGCAGTCACTGCACTCCAATCTGGGTGACAGAGTGAGACTCCAACTCAAAAAAAAAAAAAAAAAAAATTCTGTGCATCTTACATCTTAGATTCCTTTTGGATACAGCTTTGAACCCTGTTCTGCCTTTTTTTCCTGGGTGGTAACACTAGCTGCCCTGTCAGTCCTAAGAGAGTTGGAAGAGTGGGATAAATTTAGACCACAGAATTATTGTGCCTGAGCCAATATTTTAAATACTTGTTTTTTAACATGACCTTGACCTCCACCCCCAGCATACCCTCATATTCCCTGTCTTCTATATAACCAGCTTCTCAGTCTCCCGCCCCGTACTCATGCATACCTCCCCTCCCCTCTAGCTATGAATAGTTGGTGTGTACAAAGAGACTGGGTGTTGGGCTGTAATCACTTCCCACTCCATCAGATACCATCACTGTCAAAACAAAGTCAGCTATGTGGAAACCCTCGCCATTTTTCCTGCCTCTTTCTGGAATGCACTGTTCTGACTGCAAGTACAAAGCAGCAATTTATAAGCATGAGTTGGTACAGAAAACAAGACACAGAAGCAAGAAGAGGGATATGACATGGCATAGCATGAAATTCAGAACTGTAAACAGATAAAATGGAACCAGAAATAAGATGATGTTTCAAGATTAACATACATGAGCTATGAGTGCCAAGATACCAGACCTTATGTATTTATTTTATTTCTCTGCATACTTGAGTTCACTATAGTATTATTGTCAATAATAATTTTACTCAGGCACTTTTAAAAGTCTTTAGACAAATGTGTTTGTGCATCAGCCATGCTTTTTAGTACTATTTAAAAAGAAATATATATATATATGGACTTTTTTTAATGCTGTTTTTCTTTTCTTTGGTTGTTTTTTGGTTTTGATTTTGGTTTATTTGAGTTGGAGTCTCGCTCACTCTGCCACCCAGGCTGGAGTGCAGTGGCACACTCATGGCCACTGCAACCTTGAAGGAGCCTTCCGCCTCAGCCTTCCAAGTAGCAAGAACTACCGGTGTGCATTACCACACCTGGCTATTTAGTTTTTATTGTAGAAACAAAGTCTCAAAAAGTTGCCCAGGTTGATCTCGATCCCGTGGGCTCAGGCAATCTACGCACCTTAGCCTCCCAAAGTACTGCGATTAACTCAGCCTCTTTTCTTCCTTCCTTCCTTCCTTCCTTCCTTCCTTCCTTCCTTCCTTCCTTCCTTCCTTCCTTCCTTCCTTCCTTCCTTTCTTTCGACAAGGTCTTGCTCTTTAGGTGGGAATATAGGTGCACACTGCCACACCTAGATACTTTTTTTATTTTTAGTTGGAATGTCATCTCTTGTCCAGAGTGCAGTGGGACGCTCATGGCTACTGCAGCCTCAACTTGCTGGGCTCAGGCGATCCGTCCACCTCAGCCTTCCAAGTAGCTGGAACTACAGGCTCACACCATCACGCCTGGCTAATTTTTGTGATTTATTGTAGAAATGAGGTCTCACCAAGTTGCCCAGGCTGGTCTCGAATCCCCAGACTCAAGCAATCCTCTCACTTCAGCCTCCCAAAGTTCTGGTATTACAGAGTGGGCCACCATGCTCGGCCAC
>NW_007255920.1:229296-230008 GCF_000164805.1 Carlito syrichta | reverse complement strand
TACAATAAATCAAAAAATCAGCCGGGCGTGGTAGCACGCGCCTGTAATTCCGGCTACTCAGAAGGCTGAGGCGGAAGGATCGCCGGAGCCCAGCAGGCGAGGCTGCGGTGGCCGGGAGCAGCCACTGCACTCCAGTCTGAGCGACAGAGTGAGACTCCAACTCAAAAAAAAAAAAAAAAGATGGGATTTCACTGAGTTGCCCAGGCTGTTCTCAAATTGATCCTCTTGCCTCAGCCTCCTGAGTTGGAATTACAGGCATGAGCCATCGCACCTGGCCATAGTATACTGTTTTCAAATTGTGGGTCACAACTCATTAATAGGTTATAAAATTAATTTAATGGAGTGTGGTCAGCATTCTTCAAAAAGATGAAATGGATCAAATATAAACATCAGAGCATTTTGCACATAGGAAGTTGTGTTGTATAATACACATGTATACACATAAACACACATGCTGGGTGTTGACTTCAATGCACGCTTCACCATGGACCTTAGTGTAGTAGAGCTGGCTGGGCGTCAGGGCACTCCAGCTCTTGTTCCAGTTATTAATCTTCTAAGTGGCCACCCCTGGACAGTTGTCCTCTCTGACCTTGGTATCCACATGTATAAAGTGACACATTTGCACTGAATGAGCCCTAAGAGTCTTTTTTTTTTTTAATTTTTTTTGAGTTGGAGTCTCACTCAGTAGCCCAGACTGGAGTGCAGTGGCTGC
>NW_007255920.1:223730-229276 GCF_000164805.1 Carlito syrichta | reverse complement strand
CTCACCTCAGCCTCCCAAAGGCGCAGGATTACAGGCTGAGCCACTGAGCCTGGCTCCTAAGAGTCTTTTAATCCTTCCACTTAACATGCATTTACTGAGCATCTACTAGATACTAAGCACTGGGGATTCAGTAGCAAGCAAAATAAAGACTCTGCCCTCTTGAGTTTTTATTCTAGTAGGAGGATGACAGACATTTTTAAAAAATGGATACAGAATATGCTGAGGGCTCCTAAGTACAATAAAGGCACATAAGGGGCAAGCATGCAATGGAGGCATTGTTGTGCCAGACTCCTAAAGACCCCAAAAGGGGAGGCACTGTGTCCAAGAGGTCAAAGAAACCACCTGGAGACAATGGACAAGACATTGGCCTTATTGGAGAACTTACTAAAGGGAAAGACGACCCAGGAGCAGCCAGATGGATAGGAAAAAAAAGCCTCCTGATTGTAAAAGGTACTCAAGTTACATAGCATTTTACATAGGGCAGAGCGCAGGGTTAAATATGAAAGGGGTGTCTTCTCCAGTGCAGGCATAGTGTGAGAAGATGCTTATACATATGTTGCACGTACACAAAATGTCTGTGAATTATCTCTAGAGATGGGATTTTTTTTTTTGTATTATGATGAACTAAGGCAACCAAAGATTATGGACACTGATCTGGGTGTGAGGGGCCGGCTGCCTCAAGGAAGCTTGCATGAGAGCAGTCACTATGTATAGCTGCAAGATGTGGTCAGCAGGCACAAGGAACAGTTTGTCCAGGGCCTCAGCATGACCTGCAAGCCCAGGCCAGAGACTAAGGGGAAGAGCACATCCTGGGTTGGCTGCCCCCAGGGCCCCTCCCCAGGCTTCAACCCCCTGCTTGGGGCCATATATAAGGTGCGCTCCTGTGGTCACTGAGTGTGTCATTGTGTCATCGCACTACACACAGGGAATGCCATTTTAGTTAGCGTGGCCAGGGAAGGCTTCTCTGGTGAGGTGACATTTCAGCAGAGACATGAAGACAGTGAAGGGACCAAGCCACACAGATATCTCGGGGAGCAGTGGACCCTCCAAAGGCTGAAGAGTGCTTGCCTTTCAAAGAACAGGATAGGACCAGGGTGGCTGGAGCAGAGTGAGCAGCTCAGAGGGAGGGACCAGGGCTAGAGGAAAAGAGTGCTGTGGGGATTTTGAGTGACAGAGAAACCTGGTCTGACTCTTGTTATTAAAGGACCTCTGTGGACTATAGAGAAGCCAGCTAGAAGGCTCCCAGAATACTCCAGAGGTGAAATATTGATGTCTTGCTCTTAGATGGTAAAGAGAGACAAGTGAGAGAGATTCTGAACATATTTTGAAAGTAGGACAAGTGGGATTTGCTGATGACATGTATGAAATGAGGGAGAAAGAGGAATATAGGGGACCTCAAGGTTTGAAACCTAAGCAACTATAGATGGTTTCTTTCTTTTTTTTTTTTAAGTTGGAGTCTCTGTCACCCAGGCTAGAGTGCAGTGACATGCTCATGGCCACTGCAGCCTCGACCTGCTGGGCTCAGGTGATCCTTCCACTTCAGTCTTCCAAGTAGATGGAACTACAGGCATGCGCTACCATGCCCAGCTTATTTTTTTATGTATTATAGAGAAAAGGTCTCACCAAGTCGCCCTGCTGGTCTTGAACCCGTGGTTTCAGGCAATCCTCTCACCTCAGCCTCCCAAAGTGCTGGTATTATAGGCATGAACCACCACACCCTGCCTAGATGGTTTCAATTTGCGAAGCTAATGAGGACTAGGAGAGTAGAGGAATGGGGTGTGTGTGAGTGAAATGTGAGGTTGGAGATGCTTCTTGAACATCCAGGTGGCCATGTTGATGGCTGTTGGAATCTGAAGGTGGAGAGGCATTTGGGAGTCCTCAGCATATCATGATACAGAAGGCCACTGGGCTGCATTAGATAACCAAGGGAGATGAGAAGATCCCCAAGGACTGGTCTCTGGGCTTCTCCCACATATAGAGGCCTGGAAGACAACAAGGAAGCAGCAAACATTATTTGACTCTGTGACTCTTTTCAGAAAAGATTCCCGAGCAGAGAAAATTTTAACAAAATAATGTGTTTTATCTTGAAATAATTAGCATGACCTACCTCCCTATCATTGCTAAAATTATCATTCCTGATTACAATAATATTAGTATTGTGTACAAAGTTAGGTATAAGATTACTAGTAGTTAAATGGAACTCTGTATTGATTGCCTTAGGGTTTCTTCCAGTTTCTTGGCATTGTAGAAAAAATTGGGGAAATTAGAGTTTTATTTGCTTTTAGCAACCTACTCAGACAGAAAGAAATTGATCCCCAGGGCTTCCCTAGAACTCCCCACGCTCTGCAGGGAGGCTTCAGACTGGGTTTCTCAACTCTGCTCTAGCCAATGTAATCTCCATTTCAAAGTATAGTTTCAGGGCCAAGTCCCAAGCTCCCCCAGGAATTTCTCCTTCCTTCCTGTGAAGCCTTGTTTTAATGGTTTTCCAGTGCTTTCCCAGGCTTTAAGATTAGCTCTCCCACAAGGAACAGACAGATTTTCAAGTTTAGGAGAACTGAATATAAGCCTGAGTTGATTTTTTTTTTTTTTTTTGAGTCAAAGTCTCACTCTGTTGCCCTGGCTGGAGTGCAGTGGCACGCTCCCGGTCACTGCAGCCTCCACCTGCTGAGCTCAGGCGATCCTGCCTCAGTCTTCCAAGTAGCTGGAACTACAGGTGCATGCTACCACACCCAGCTTATTTTATTTATTGTAGACATGAGGTCTCATCAATTGCCCAGGCTGGTCTCGAACCCCTGGGCTCAGGCAATCCTCTCACTTCGGCCTCCCAAAGTGCTGGGATTACAGACTGAGTCACTGTGCCCGGCCATTATTATTATTTTTGAGTTGAGGTCTCATTCTGTTGACCAGGCTGAAGTGCAGTGGTATGAGCAGAGTTCACCACAGTCTTGACCTCCTAGGTTCAGGCCATGCTTCTGCCTCAGCCTCCCAAGAAGTTTGGACTACAGGCACGTGCCATCTTACCCAGCTAATTTTTGTATTTATTGTAAAGACAAGGTCTCACTATGTTTCCTAGGCTGGTCTCAAGCTTCTGGACTCAAGCCTCTGCCTCCTAGAGTTTTGGAATTACAAGCATTAGTCACCCAGTCAAACCTTGGTTCATTAAAACTTGTCTTTGTGGCCGGGGTCAGTGGCTCAGCCTGTAATCCCAGCACTTTGGGAGGCTGAGGCAAGTGGATTGCCTGAGCAGGTTCAAGACCCACCCAGGCAACTTGGCGAGACCTCGTCTCTACAATAAGTCAAATATTAGCCAGGAGGGGCAGCACGCGCCTGTAGTTCCAGCTACTTGGAAGGCTGAGGCGGAAGGATCGCCGGAGCCCAGCAGCTGCCACTGGCACTCCAGTCTGAGCGACCAAGTGAGACTCCAACTCAGAAAAAAAAGAAAAAGAATTCCAAACTAGAATGTTCACCAAAATATGTGATGTTGCAGGGTGTGTCTTTCTGTTAGTGTGGGGTTCCGACAGCAGTTTATGTCAACCATTTGGAAGCAACAAGTCTCCCTGGGAGGTAGTAGTGGCCACAGTGAGATTAGAGGGGAGAACAGAAGACTGCTATATTAGGAGCAGCCACAAAAGGAACTAGCAATTTTTGCACCCAGGAAAACTTCCTAAACTGCCCACCACCATTTTCCTCTCCTCATCGTCGGGCCTCCTTCCTATCCCTAGCAACAGATTTGCTGAATGTATTGTGACTTCTCTGGGCACAGAAGACAGGCCCAGAACTGTGCATTCCAGGAACTGTACCCTGGGGCTTCAACCTCTGTGCTTCACCATCCTTGCCTTTTCTTTTTCTTTTTTTTTTAGATATAGGATTTTACTCTGAAGTACAGTGGAGCAATCGAATCATAGTTCATGGTCGCCTTGAACTCCTGGGCTCAAGTGATCTTCTTGCCTCAGCCTCCAAGTAGCTAGGACTACAGACACACATCACCACACCCAGCTAACACCTTTGTCTTTTTAAAATTTTTGTAGAGAAAAGATCTCACCATATTGCCCAGGTTGGTCTTGAACTCTTCGACTCAAGCAATCCTCCCTCCTCCGCCTCCCAACATGCTGGGATTATAGGTGTGAGCCACTGTGCCCAGCCACCTTTGCCTTTTGTTTTTTGTTTTTTGAGTTGGAGTCTCACTTTGTTGCCCAGCCTGGAGTGCGGTGGCACGCTCACGGCCACCACAGCCTCGACCTGCTGGGCTCAGAGGGATCCTTCTGCCTTAGCCCTCCAAGGAGCTGGAACTACAGGCACATGCCACCAAGCCTGGCTAATATTTTTGATTTATTGTAGAGATGAAATCTCACCAAGTTGCCCAGGCTGGTCTCAAACCTGTAAGCTCAGGCAATCCTCTCACCTCAGCCTCCCAAAGTGTTGGGATTATAGGCATGAGCCACTGCGCCCGGCTCACCTTTGCCTTTTAAAGCACTAAATGCCTGAAGTGACTAAACTAGACTGTGAGACCAATTTAATAGATTTGGAAGGACCACTCAATATGGATGTAGATAGTGTCTGAATTAAAAGTGAAGACCTGTTGAACAGTCTCATCATCTCGCCAGCTCTGCTCTCCTAATCATCAGTGGAAAAGAGGGGAGAGGAGGCTGGGCGCAGTGGCACACACCTATAATCCTAGCACTTTGGGAGACCGAGATAAGAGGATTGCTTGAGCTCATGGGTTCGAACCCAGCCTGGGCAACTTGGCAAGACCTCATCTCTACAATAAATAGAAAAAAATTAGCCAGGCATGGTGGCGTATGCCTATAGTTCCAACTGCTTGGAAAGCTAAGGCGGAAGGATCACCCAAGCCCAGCAGGTCGAGGCTGCAGTGGCTGTGAGCAGTGTACCACTGCACTCCAGCCTGGGCTACAGAGTAAGACTCTGACTCAAAAAAAAAAAAAAAAGAAAAAAAAGAGGGGAGAGGAAGAGAACGACACTGAGACTAACAGAAAGCTTAATAGATGGTCTGTTTTTGTTCCTGGCTGCATTGCCCTACTCAGACTATGTATTATTTTTAAAAGTCCTTCCCCAGTTTCCTGTTGCTTATAGTATGGGGACTAACCTTGGTGGCCTCTCATTAAAAACCACACATCCACTTGTATACCTCATCCTGAATTGTATCCCACGTCTTTAAAATAAAAAACAAAAACAAAACAAAAAACCACACATCATTTAGACTTTCCACAATAGTAAACCATATCCTCTTAAACATCCTCTGTACCTAAACACGGCATCTCATGCACATGAACATACACACACACACACACACACACATACACATACACACACACACACTCTTTCTCTTCACTGTGACCACAAATTCCGCCCCCCCCTGCAAATCTTCCCACAGCTCTAGGCCTCTGTCCAAGCCTTTCCCTTGTCTCTTGGCTCTCAACCCACCTTCCCAAACCCTAACTTTTGCTGTTCTCTGTGCTGTAAGAATACTTTTTTTTTTTTGAGTTGGAGTCTCACTCTTTCGCCCAGACTGGAGTGCAGTGGCCGCT
>NW_007255920.1:221917-223710 GCF_000164805.1 Carlito syrichta | reverse complement strand
TCGAACCCACGGGCTCAGGCAATCCACTCACCTCAGCCTCCCAAAGGTGCGGGATTACAGGCTGAGCCACCAAGCCCGGCTTTGTAAGAATACTTTATAACATGGTTGGCCACAGACTGCATGACACTTGAGATAGTTGTGTAAGCTCCTGCCCCTCACCTCACTCCCCAGTGCTCATGTACACAAGAGGCTGAGTTCTCTGAGGGTAACATAACACTGTGACAGTGTCATGGCAGGGGCTCAAGTACCTTCACAGCATCCAATTAAAGATGACTTTACTAATTCAAAATGATGACAGGCTAACAGCTTCCACTGCGGTTTCTCTAGGTTTCCTGTATGAGGATTCTGGAAAAGATGAAAATTCACACCTTCTAAAACAAAGAAGCACTGGCACATAGCCTAGGACCCAAGCATATCAAATATCCTCCAACTGTGATTCCAAGAAGGTGAGTGACCTGACATTTGGCCAAGGCACAGGCTCAGAAAGGTGTAGCTCTTCCCTTGTTGACCCAGCAATTCTCTTGTTAGGAATTTATCCTAAAGAATAATTAAGTATGGACTTTGGAAGGTGAAAGTGAGAGGATTACTTGAGCCCACAGATTCAAGACCTCGTCTCTACAGTAAATCAAAAAATTAACTGGGTGTGGTGGTGTGTGCCTGTAGTTCTAACTACTTGGAAGACTGAGATGGAAGAATCGCCTGAACCCAGCAGGTCGAGGCTGCGGTGGCCATGAGTGTGCCACTGCACTCCAGCCTGGGTGACAGAGTGAGACAACAACTCAAAAAAAAGAAAAAAAGTCAGATGTGGTGGCTCATGCCTGTAACTCCAGCACTTTGGGAGGCAGAAGCAAGAGGATTGCCTGAGCCCAGGGGTTCGAGATCAGCCTGGGCAATATGGTGAGGCCTCATCTCTACAATAAACTTAAAAATTATCTGGGTGTGTTGGCACATGCTGTGGTTCCAGCTACTTGGAAGGCTGAGGCAGAAGGATTGCCTCAGCCCAGCAGGTGGAGGCTGCAGTGGCTGGGAGCGTGCCACTGCCCTCTAGCCTGGGTGACAGAGTGAGACTCCAACTCCAAAAAAGAAAGAAAAGCATGGTGCCAGCAACTGCTCAGACCCTGGTGAGGCCATCTTGCTGCTCTTACAGCGAAAGATGAAGGAGAGCTTGCACGTGCAGATATAAGGTGAGAAAGTAAACAAAGGGGTGGGAGAATGCCAGACTCTTAAATAATCAACTCTCACAGGAACAGAGCGAAAACTCATTAGTTACCATGAGGATAGCACCAGGCGATTCATGAAGAATCAGTCCCCATGACCCACACACCTACCACTAGGCCACACCCTCAACACTGGGGATTAGATTTCTTTTTTTTTTTTGAGTTGGAGTCTCACTCTGTCGCCCAGACTGGAGTGCAGTGGCTGCTCCCGGCCACCGCAGCCTCGACCAGCTGGGTTCCGGTGATTCTTCCGCCTCAGCCTTCCAAGTAGCCGGAATTACAGGCATGCACTACCACGCCCGGCTGATTTTTTTTTTTTTTTTTGATTTTTATTGTAGAGATGAGGTCTCGCTGCCCAGGCAGGTCTCGAACCCGCGGGCTCAGGCAATCCACTCACTTCAGCCTCCCAAAGGCGCGGGATTACAGGCTGAGCCACCGAGCCCGGCTGGGGATCAGATTTCAACATGAGATTTGGAAGGGACAAATATTCAAATAATATCACCTGGGGACCCATCACTTGCCACTAGCACATCTGAAGTAGGAGAAGTCTTGTGAGACTGAGCTCTTTTTTTTTTT
>NW_007255920.1:217381-221274 GCF_000164805.1 Carlito syrichta | reverse complement strand
AAAAAAAAAAAAAAAAAATGTGCCTACCTCATTGGATTTCCATGAGAGTTAAATTACTTCATTTCTGTAGAACTGTTAGAATAGCCCCTGGCACAGATTAAGCATTTGATACATTTTAGCTAAAATTCAGTAAAATCAACACAGACACATAAATGAGAAGAGATTTTTTAAAAATGCAAATGAAAGTAGATTCCCCATTTGACTGGAAAAAGCTTAGGTAATTCGTACTCCAAACCCAGGGAACCTGGCTCTGACTGGAAAAAACAAGCTTTGTTTTCCTCTGCTCTCACACCACAACAACCAACTCAGGAGACTTCTGTGACCACACATATGGGAATTTCTCTCCATTGACAAGAAAATAATCAATTCTGCAGCAGGCACCAACTGGGTGTCCTCCAATTCAATTCTGGAACTATCTACCAAGAGATAGCATCAGATCCCAAAGGTCAGTCTTGGGTCAGTCCCCAAGACTGTCTCCCCTTCAGACACCAGTCACAAGTTTGGTCTCCAGAACTTCTGACCAATCAGCTTCAAGTTGGGGTTCCCACGACCCTCCTTTGGATGTGATTAATTTGCTAAAGGGATTCGGAGAACTCAGAGAAACGCTTACATATACCCATTTATTATAAAGGATATTGCTAAGGATACAGATGAAGAGATGCATAAGGCAAGGAATAGGGAGGGAGCACAGAGCCTCCATGGCCTCTTCAAGGGACCACTCTCCAGAAACCTCCATGTGTTCAGCTATCTGGAAGGTCTTTAAACCCTGTCCTCTAGGGCCTTTTATCAAGACTTTGTTGAATAGGCTCGGCTGACAACTGTGCAGAAACGTGACTGGATAAAGAGTTTGACCTAATACTGAGGCTGAGTGGGAAAAACCAGCAAAGCCTGTCTGTACAGATTCTTCTTGGCCTCTCTGTGCAGCATTACTTCCTTCAGGATATAGGGCAGGACCCCTTTTGAAATGGGATCTTATGATAAGATAGGTCCGAGAATTTCTTTATGGCCGGCTCCGAGACAAAAGACAGTGGAAGATTCTGCCTTGGAGAGGGGACAGGAGGGCAGGGAAAGGTGAGGGAGAGAGATTCTGCTTCTGAGGTCTAAAGTGCCCAATGTGATAACAAAAAACTAACACAGACTATGGGAGTCATGAGCCAGGGGTTGTGGACAAGAACATGTCTCTATCTCTATCTGTCTGTCAATCAGCCTATTTACAAGTAAAAGACCCCCCTCTCAAAAAAAAAAAAAAACCTGGAATTTTTAAATGAAAACTTGTATATTTAGCTTACATGTTTAAACTTTAGTCATCTTCAAAGTACTCTCCGTTTGATGCAATACACCTATGGAGAAACTTTTTCCACTGCTCACAACAGTTTTTGAACTCATCCAGCTTTTTTTTTTTTTTTTTTTTTTTTGAGTTGGAGTCTCACTCCGTCACCCAAACTGGAGTGCAGTGGCATGCTCCGGGCCACCACAGCCTCGACCTGCTGGGCTCTGGTGATCCTTCTTCCTCAGCCTTCCAAGTAGCTGGAACTACAGGCGCACACTACCACGCCTGGCTAATTTTTGATTTATTGTAGAGATGAGGTCTCGCCAAGTTGCCTGGGTGGGTCTTGAACCCGCGGGCTCAGGCAGTTCACTCACCTTGGCCTCCCAAAGCGCTGGGACTACAGGCTGAGCCACCTAGCCCGGCCGAACTCATCCATCTTAATGCCTTTTAGTATTCTGCCATTTTTTGTTTGTTTTACCTCTTCCACATCGGCAAATCGTTTCCCTTTGAGACTTAATTTTTATTTTATTTATTTATTTATTTTTTTGAGTCAGAGTCTCACTCTGTCGCCCAGACTGGAAGTGCAGTGGCCGCTCCCGGCCACCACAGCCTTGACCTGCTGGGCTCTGGCGATCCTTCCGCCTCAGCCTTCCAAGTAGCTGGAATTACAGGCATGCGCTACCACGCCTGGCTAATTTTTTGATTTATTGAGGAGATGAGGTCTCACCAACTTGCCCAGGTAGGTCTCGAACCCGCAGGCTCAGGCAATCCACTCACCTCAGTCTCCCAAAGCGCGGGATTACAGGCTGAGCCACCGAGGCTGGCTGACTTTTTTTAATCTGAGGAAACACAAAAAAGTTTCTCAGGATGAGATCAGGTGAACAGGGAGAGTGGGGCATGGGGTCATGACTTTTTGGTCAAAAACTGCTGAACACTCAGTGAGGTGTGGGAGGGAGCATTGGTAAATCTTTTCCCAAAAAGAAATTCACTGAAGTTGAGCGCAGCCTCTCACAACAATGCTAGCTGGTACACTGATGCCAATGGGTTCCTAGAACACTTACATAGCGGGGGAAATCTGTACTACAAGGGGCTTGGCCTCCAAAAAATAATTCCAGTTTTGTTTTTTTTTTTGGTTGTTCCTTGTATCTGGTGTAGTGCCAGATCCCCCAAAGACCTCAGAAGGGAAGGCACTGTGTCCAAGAGGCTGAAGAGGTAACCCAGAGACAACAGACAAGACGTGGGCTTTATTTAGGAACTTAAGTACAGGAAAGATCATTCAGGGATGGTTAGCTGAACAGGAAAAACTGTTTGTGATTTTTTGTTGTTGTTGTTTTATCAATATTTTTTATTATGGTTTTGTGGGGTACAGTTAAGTGTTAGGTGTACAATTACGTTTCATTCAGGCACCCTGTTGATAAGAGGTGTTTCCCCATCCCCAGACATATTTGGTACTGTTAATCCCACCCCCCCATTTGTGATTTGTAAAAGGCACACAGGTTATATGGCATCTTACAAAGGGCAGAGTGTGAAAAGGGTTAAGTGTGAAAAGAGTGTGGTCTCTAGGTATAGTGTGTAGGGTGAGAAGGCGCTTATATGTACATTGCATGTGCACAAAATGGCTGTGATTTCTTTCTAAACGGGGGATTTTTTTGTATTACAGTGAACTAAAGGTGAACTAAAGGTAACCAAAGGTTATGGTCATTGATCTGGGTGTGCCCAATCTGGTCTGAACCAGCCCGACCTCCCCAACCCCCACTGCCTCAGGGAAGAGTACACATGAAAACTCACTATGCATAGCTGCAAGATGTGATCAGCAGGTGTGGAGAACACTTCTCCCAGGGCCTCAGCAGGACCTATATGCCCAGGCCTAAGCCTGAGGGGAAGGAGACATCCTGGGTTGGCCACCCCCAGAACCCTCTCCAGGCTTTCCAACCCCCTATCCAGGGGGCCATATCTAGGGTATGCTCCTGCTGTGTTTGTCGCCCTACACATTATCTATCTATCTATCTATCTATCTATCTATCTATCTATCTATCTATCTATCTATCTATCTATCTGAAAGGAGTACCTATAGAAACCTAGAATAAATGGAGCTCGGTTGCTCAGCCTGTAATCTCAGCACAATGGGAGGTCGAGGTGAGGGGATTGCCTGAACCCAGTGTCTAGTTGTCTCTACAATAAATAAAAAAATAGTCGGGAGTGGTAGCGCGTGCCTGTAGTTCTGGCTACTTGAAAGGCTGAAGCGGAAGGATCGCCAAAGCCCAGCAGGTCGACACTGGGGTGGCTGTGAGTGTGCCACTGCACAGAGTGAGACTCCAAATCCCCCCCCAAAAAGAAACCTAGAATAAACTTAGTTTATTGTAGTCTTTTTGCCTCAGCATAACCATTTTTGCTTAGACTTTACCCTGACGCTCTTTGAATCTAGCACGTTAGACATACATATATTTCCAAAAGGCAGGTTTTAGGAAGCCTTCAGACATTTCACTGTAGGCCAAGCTGGCAGCCTACCCTACCCCCTTGGCAAATCTCCATCAGATGCAAGACCAGGACAGCCCAATAGCCCAACCTTTTTTTTTTTTTTTGGAGTCTGAGTCTATCGCCCAAGCTAGATGGCAGTAGCACG
>NW_007255920.1:210627-217361 GCF_000164805.1 Carlito syrichta | reverse complement strand
AAAGATGTTGCTCTACTTTCAGTCCACATGCAGTGTAGAAAGCATTTATTTCTTCCCAAATCCTGACCTGCATCTTTTTATTGCTTATTTTATTACTAAATTGCCAGTATTACAGGGGGTATGTGATATTTCAAAGTGGTTTCATTTGCATTTCTTTTAGCATGAGTGAGGCTGAACAATTTTCATGTGTCTGTTGGCAACCCGTATCTCTTATTATGAAAAGTGTTCAGTCACGTCTTTTGCACACTTTTCAAGGGGAATGTTAATCCCCCCCCAAAAAGAAACCTAGAATAAATATATTTTAGTGTAGTCTTTTTGCCTCAGCATAACCATTTGAGATTAGACTTTACCCTGACGCTGTTTGAATCTAGCATGTTAGACATACATATATTTCCAAAAGGCAGGTTTTAGGAAGCCTTCAGACATTTCACTGTAGGCCAAGTTGGCAGCCTACCCTACCCCCTTGGCAAATCTCCATCAGATGCAAGACCAGGACAGCCCAATAGCCCAACCTTTTTTTTTTTTTTTGGAGTCTCACTCTATCGCCCAAGCTAGATGGCAGTAGCACGCTCCTGGCCATCCCAGCCTCGACCTGCTGGGCTCTGGCGATCCTTCCGCCTCAGCCTTCCAAGTAGCTGGAACTACAGGCACGCACTACCATGCCCGGTTAATTTTTTGATTTATTGTAGAGATGAGGTCTCGCCAATTTGCCCAGGTGGGTCTCGAACCCGTGGGCTCTGGCAATCCACTCACCTCAGCCTCCCAAAGTGCTGGGATTACAGGCTGAGCCATCAGCTCAGCTAACCCAACCTTTCTTTTTCTTTTTTTTGAGTTGGACTCTCATTCTGTCACCCAGACTGGAGTGCAGTGGCCGCTCCCGGCCACCGCAGCCTCGACCTGCTGGGCTCTGGCGATCCTTCCGCCTCAGCCTTCCAAGTAGCTGGAACTACAGGCACGCGCTACCATGCCCGGTTAATTTTTTTGATTTATTGTAGAGATGAGGTCTTGCCAAGTTGCCCAGGTAGGTCTCAAACCCGCAGACTCAGGCAATCCACTCACCTCAGTCTCCCAAAGCGCGGGATTACAGGCTGAGCCACTGAGCCCGGCTTGGGTGTCTTCTCTTTACCATGTGCAGGACACTGGCTGCCTTTGGAAACATGGGCTCCTGGATCTTATGAAATATTCTGCCACCCCCCAACCCACCCCACACAACCTTGCCCTTAGAATGGACTCACTAGAGCAATGTGTTTCAGTGAGTGAATGATTTGAAATCAGGCTGTCCTTCACTCTCATTTTTCCTTTATGTACGCCCTTCTTGCCCCCTCATCCTATTTCAGAATAAGCCAGGGGTGGAGCAGAGAGTGCACCTAGCCCCCTGGGCATTTAGGGTAACAGACATCAATTTCTATAGTGTCTCCTTTCCTGAACTGGGACATGGGCCGGGCTTGGTGGCTCACACCTGTAATCCCGGCACTTTGAGAGGCCTAGGTAGGAGGATTGCTTGAGCTGAAGAGTTCAAGATCTCATCTTTACAAACAAAAAAAAAGAGACATGGATAACATATCCATTTATATACACCTCACCTTCTGGAAAGGATGTAATGAGTCTAGGGTATGTCAGTTGCTAAAAGAAAAATAGTAAGTCATTATGTTTATTATGGATGTCCTAATGCTCACAGAACTGGATTTGGCTATTACAGATTCCACTAATTAATTCATGGTATTTCCTCAGAGGCTTGGGAGTTCATTATGTAAATAGATGCAAAATAGATGGCAAATTAGAATTTCTATCCCCAAAACTTGTCACATTATAAAGATAGAATCAGAAAGAAGTAATCACTATTTATCCACTCAACAGGCCATCTGAGCTAATAAAGTGTTTTTTTGCAATTACATAGACTTACACTTTATATTAATGCCAATTAGAAGACTCAAACTTTGCTATGGCATGAGGGAGGCCCTTGACCATGGGATCTGCAATGACCAGAGATACAGACAGTGCAACAGACAGAAAAATGCACATTTGGCAGTTAAAAACCCTCTGTTCTAAGCTTGGTTTTGTCACTGTCTTTCTAAACCACTTCACTTCTAGGTCTGTTTCTTGATGGACTAAACTAAAGTGTTCCTGCAGCTCTGACTCGGAGCTTTTGGAATTTAAACTATTTCTGGCTGTGACCCAGGCCTTATGCAGCTTTGGCGTCTCCCCAGGCACAGCAGCCACCTGCTTGCCCAAAGGCAGTCAGCACATATTAGTGAACACCAGAACCATGGTCCTAACAGGTCAAATTAATCCCCTTGACAGGCAAGGGTTCTGGGCTTGTTCCTCACTGCAGGTCCTGGTGGCTACCTGCTCTAGTGCTTGGCTTGGCTGCCTTAACTTTCTCCATTGCTTTCTAACAGGTGAGTAGGACCTGACTCTAAAAGGCATTTATTTTTTTCTCCCTATCTTTCTTTTTCTTTTTTTTTTTTTCGAGTTGGGGTCTCACTCTGTCACCCAAACTGGAGTGCAGTGGCCACTCCTGGTCACCACAGCCTCAACCTGCTGGGCTCCAACAATCCTTCCGCCTCAGCCTTCCAAGTAGCTGGAACTACAGGCGCACGCTACCACACCCAGCTAATTTTTTGACTTGTAGAGATGAGGTCTCACCAAGTTACCCAGGCGGGTCTCGAACCCACGGGCTCAGGCAATCCACTCACCTCAGCCTCCCAAGGTGTGGGATTACAGGCTGAGCCACCAAGCCCGGCTTCCCTTTCTATCTTTCTCCCTTTCTTTCTCTCTCTGTCTCTCTCTCTCTCTCTCTCTCTCCCCCACCCTTTTCTCTTATCTATTGCCCAGGCTGGAGTGCAGTGATGTCATCATGGTTCACCAGAGCCTTGAACTCCTGGGCACAGGTGATCCTTCTGCCTCAATCTCCCAAGCAGCTGGGACTTCCTACGTGCCACCATGCCTGGCTAATTTTTTGATTGTAGAGATGAGTTCTTGCTATGTTACCCAGGCTGGTCTCAAACTCCTAGTCTCAAGCCTTCTAGTCTCAAGTCTTAAGTCCTTCTGCCTCAGTCTCAAGTCCTTCTGCCTCAGTCTCCCCAAACTGCTGAGATTACAGGTATAAGCCACCAAGCCCGGCTCTGAAAGACATTTCTTTATATTATTTTTATTATTATTTTTTATTATTATTTTTTTAGTTGGAGTCTCACTGTCACCCAGACTGGAGTGCAGTGGCCGCTCCCCGCCACTGCAGCCTCGACCTGCTGGGCTCTGGCGATCCTTCCAAGTAGCTTCCAAGCCTTCCAAGTAGCTGGAACTACAGGCGCACGCTACCACTCCTGGCTAATTTTTTTGATTTATTGTAGAGATGAGGTCTCGCCTGCCCAGGCAGGTCTTGAACCCGTGGGCGCAGCCTCCCAAACTCACCTCAGCCTCCCAAAGACACGGGATTACAGGCTGAGCCACCAAGTCCGGCGTTTCTTTTTATTTTTTATTTTGAGTTGGAGTTTCACTCTGTCCCTCTGGCTGGAGTGCAGTGGCATGCTCACAGCCACCACAACCTCAACCTGCTGGGCTCAGGCGATCTTTCCACCTTAGTCTGCCACAAACTAAGGTGCATGCCACCATGCTTGGCTAATTTTTTTATTTATTGTAGAGACGAGGTCTCACCAAGTTGCCCAGGATGGTCTTGAACCCCTGGGCTCAGGCAATCCTCTCACTTCCGCCTCCCAAAGTGTTGGGATCACAGGTATGAGCCACCACACCCAGCTCTGAAAGACGTTTCTAAGAAACTTCATGTCTGACCCTGCTAATAAGCTTTGTTAGGGGATCATACATATGAAGATAAGGCAAAGACCACAAAGTAACCTGACTGAGGGGAAAAAAAGTCTGCCTATGGTCTGTGCGTCTCTGTTTCATCTTCCATTTCCTGTGCTCTTTTTATGAGCAAAGCCCTGTGCCATGGCTGGGCAGTCAGGCTTAGGTCAGAGTAAATGAGAGCATGAGGAGCTTTGCTGTAAGATTGGCAGTGGGTTGTTTCTTTGATGGAGGGGTCCCCAGCCTGTGAGCTAAGCCTCAGGGTCAGGCCACTAGGCCCTGGGAAGGGAGCTATACCTCCAGAGCAAGAACAGGTGTTCGAGTATCCAAGTTGCCAGAAAAATCTCTCAACCCTGTTATTGGTAGTCACTTTGCTAGGCACTGGGAATTTAGAGATGGAAGAAATAGGATCCTAGCCCTCAGGGAGTTTGTTCACAGGTGGCTGGGTATGGAGAGGCAGTCCCTCCAAGCTTGCCAAGTCCCTGGGCGGTAGGTACAATCAAGTTTCTGGACATGCAAAACTGAAGACCAGACTCTGAATGGTCTTTGGCCCTGGCAAAATGCTGTTGTACCAGGAAGGCCTGAAAAAAACAGCTGAACTTTACCCTTTCCTGCACAATCAGTGGACTTGACTGTGGTAACTCCTTTCCTCTCTAACCAGGCACAGGTTTATTGGAATGTTAAAAAATAATTTTTTCCTTTTATGCTTAACTTGCTGTTGACAATGACTGCACATATTTCCTCACTGTCTGTAGCTCTCAACCAAGAGAAGAGGCACATCTCCACCTTTTAAAGATAGGAAATGTCTCATATTTACAGAAAACTGTATACACAAATTAAAGGTAAATAATGAGACGAACACCCACTGCCCACCAGCACCTTGAAGCCCAGCTACATGCCCCTCCAGTCTCTGCTTTCCCTGACTATCCCTTCCCCTCAAGTAACCACTCTGTTGACTTTATGTTAATCATTTCCATTTTTTTTAACAATTGTTTTGACCAGGCACAGTGACTCACACCTGCAATCTCAGCACTTTGGAAAGTTGAGGTGCGAGGATTACTTGAGCCCAGGAGTTTAAGACCAGCCTGGGCAACATAAAGACCTCGTCTCTTTATGTTCAAAGAAAAAAAGAAATTAAAAAATTATCTACCCGTGGTGGCATGTGCCTGTAGTCCCAGTTACTTGGACTTCAACATTTGGGACTTCGACGCAAAAAAAAAAAAAAAAAATTTTTAAACTGGGCTCGGTGGCTCAGCCTGTAATCCCGCACCTTTGGGAGGCTGAGGTGAGTGGATTGCCTGAGCCCGTGGGTTCGAGACCCACCTGGGCAACTTGGCGAGACCTCATCTCCACAATAAATCAAAAATGAGCCGGGCGTGGTAGCACGCGCCTATAGTTCCAGCTACTTGGAAGGCTGGGCAGCGAGACCTCATCTCTACAATAAATCAAAAAATCAGCCGGGCGTGGTAGCGCATGCCTGTAATTCCAGGTACTTGGAAGGCTGAGGCGGAAGGATTGCCGGAGCCCAGCAGGTCAAGGCTGCGGTGGCCGGGAGCAGCCACTGCACTCCAGTCTGGGCGACAGAGTGAGACTCCAACTCAAAAAAAAAAATTTATTTTAAAAATAATAAATAAAAATAGTTTGCCTCCTCTGTGACATATCCTAAACAATCTATTGCTTGGCTTTGAATAGCTGAGTAGCTAGCACAAAACTAGCTGTGTAAGGAAGGGGGCACTATTGCCAGCATAGATGAGATTTCCCAAGAAAACAAACGAATAGAGTTGCTGGGTTAGAGTATACATTCAAATTTTTTGAGTCTTTAAAAGCCTTTTCTGGAGAAGTCAGAGGGCAAAATTATGACCAAAGAGTGGCATGTGTTCATGCATGCCTACAGTCCTAGTCATTAGAGAGGCTGAAGTGGGTCCAGGAGTTTGAGTCCAGCCTGAGCACCATAGCAAGATCCAGTCTTAAAACAATAATAAAAAAAGAAAACAAAAGCACATCCATCTTTCTGATTGGAGGAGAGAAAGTCAACAAAAGGAAAGAAAACAAAACAAAACATGAGCAGGGGATTCAGGATTTTTGGGGTCTGAAGATTATGTAATTTGAGGGAACTTTAAGAAGATAATGAGTTCAAAACTACAAATATTAAATTAGGTACAGGACCTTGGAAGGAGTTTAAGTTTCATTAGCTTCAGGTAAACACAGCTCTAGCCATGAAGATTCACCTGTGTCTGGGCATCTGACAGATATACAATATCAGCCAGGCACTGACTATCCTGTAGATATTAGGTCAGTGGGTGAAAGATACTTTGTATTTACTGCTTTTAAGCTCACTGTAGCCTGTGTCTGTCTGGTCCAGCTCTCAAGAGTAGGTCAAAACAGAACACTTCAAAAATGGGGGTATTTTGTGAAATGAGTGTGCTCAGCTGGGTCTAGCAGCGGGATATAGCGAGGCAAGCAGGAATTTCCATAATATGTGATGAAGTTGTGACAAATACAGATACACTGTTTCTCAAGTTTAAACGAGGGTATTATGTCAGTGGGAATTTGGGTGATGATAGTTCTCAGCCTACCTGTTTCTCAAGTCACACTTTTCCAAATGAAACTAGTTGTTCTCTCCATCTTGTACACAGCTATTATCATGGAATTTCCCTTTACCATTCTCCTGGGGAATCTCCTTGTGTCTCTTCTGTTTTAGGTACTCTTCCAGAATTTATTGTCTTTGATTGGAGTAGCTTTTTGAAAAACAGTGCATGATAGCTAAAATTTTGAGACCTTATGTACATGGAAGTATTTTTTTTTCTACTTTTGTACTCAGTTGATAGCATGGCTGGATATAGAATTCTAGACTGGTAACTACATCCTTCAGAATTTTTATTTTTTATTTTTTATTTTTTTGAGTTGGAGTCTCACTCTGTCGCCCAGACTGG
>NW_007255920.1:200019-210607 GCF_000164805.1 Carlito syrichta | reverse complement strand
CCTCAGCCTTCCAAGTAGCTGGAATTACAGGCATGCGCTACCACGCCCGGCTGATTTTTTGATTTATTGTAGAGATGAGGTCTCGCTGCCCAGGCGGGTCTCGAACCCGCGGGCTCAGGCAATCCACTCACCTCAGCCTCCCAAAGGCGCAGGATTACAGGCTGAGCCACCGAGCCCGGCTCCATCCTTCAGAATTTTAATGACATTGCTTCACTGTATTTTGGCTTCTAGTGTTGCTGATAAGAAGTCCAAAGCCATTTTGATTCCTAAACTTTGTATATGACCTACTTTTTTCTTCTTGAGAGACAGTACAATCTTCTCTTGGTCCCCAACATGATACCGGCCACTTATGGGCCCTTGAGACTGGCAGTTCATTCTGTTCTTAAATTATATGATTGTGGCTGGGCATGGTGGCTCATACCTATAATCTCAGCACTTTGGGAGGTCAAGGTGAGAGGATTGCCTGAGCCCATGGGTTCAAGTCTAGCCTGGGCAACTCGGTGAGCCCTCATCTCTACAATAAATAAAAAAAATTAGCTGGGTGTGGTGGCACATGCCTGTATTTCCAGCCATTTGGAAGGCTGAGGTGGAAGGATCACCTGAGCCCAGCAGGCCGAGGTTGCAGTGATCGTGAGCATGCCAGTGCACTCCAGCCTGGGCGACAGAGTGAGACTCTGACTCAAAAAAAAAAATTATATGATTGATTGTTTCCTCCCCTTCTTTTTTGTTTTTCATTCTGGAAACACTGATATTCGGATATAAGACCTCCTAAACTACTCTAACTTCTTAATTTTTTACCTCTTATTTTGTATCTCTTTGTCTTTTTGCTGTATTTCTTGGGAAATTTCTCCAATGCTATATATCAACTATTCTAATTATATAAAGAATTTTTATGCTCAAGCAGATAATTTTTGTTCATATATCTCTATCATTTTTTCCTTACCACAAAAGTATTATATGAACGTTATTTAAAATTTATTACAAAATTCTTTACATAGAAAATTCCAGCCGGGCTCGGTGGCACAGCCTGTAATTCCACACTTTGGGAGGCCGAGGTGAGTGGATTGCCTGAGCCCACGGGTTCGAGACCCACCTGGGCAACTTGGCAAGACATCATCTGTACAATAAATAAAAAAAAAAATTAGCTGGGAGTGGTAGTTCCAGCTACTTGGAAGGCTGAAGCAGAAGAAAATTCCATTTAGTAGATCATGGAACAAAACAGGGACTGAAGAAATAGACCCACACATATATGGTCTAAATCTTGGTACGAGGGGGGCCCAAAAAAACTGGAATTATTTTTTGGATGACAGACCCCTTGTATATAGTACAGACTTCCTCCACTAGATAAGTGTTCTAGGAACCCATTGGCATCAGTGTACCAGTTAGTATTGTTGTGAGAAGCTGCATTCAGCTACAGTGAATTTTTTTTTGGAGAGTCTTTCAACGTGTTTTCCCGTTTCATGATGGGTGATTTATAAGTGCACCTGCCCACACTGTGCTGAGTGTTCAGCAGTTTTTAAAATAAAAAATGGCATGACCTATGCCCTATCCTCCCTGTTCACTTGATCTCATCCTGAGTGACTTTTTTGTGTTTCCCTGAATGAAAAAAGCCCTCAAAGGGCAATATTTTGCTGATGTGGAAGAGGTGAAACAAAAAATAGCGGAAGCACTAGAAGACATCAAAATGGATGAGTTCAAAAATCGTTTTGAGCAGTGAAAAAAGCATCTTGATATGAGCACTTTGAAGGTAACTGAAGTTTAAACATGTCAGAATAAATACACAATTTTTTATAAATAAATTCCGGTTTTTCTTAGGTCCCCCTTGTGTATGAACCATATTGTATACTTACTTTTGAAAAGGATGTTGTATAATAACAAATGTGGCCTGGGTGCAGTGGTTCATACCTATAATCCTAGCACTTTGAGAGGCTGAGGCAAGAGAATTGCTTGAGCCCAGGAGTTTGAGACAAGCCTAGACAACATAGTGAGACCTTGTCTATACAAAAAAATTAGCCAGGCATGGTGGCACATTCCGGTAGTCCCAGTTACTTGGGAGGCTGAGTTGGAAGGATCACCTGAACCTAGGAGGTCGAGGCTGTGGTGAGCTGTGATCATGCCACTGTACTCCAGCCTGGGGGACAGAGTGAGATCCTGACTCAAAAAAACCCAACAAAAAACAGAAAGAAAGAAAAAAGAAAAAGACACGTAGCCATCACAAAGAAGTCTGGCCTTTAAATATATACCTACCAAGTACTCAGCCATTTCACTCCTAGATTTTCTTTTCTTTTCTTTTCTTTCTTTCGTTTTTTTTTTTTTAAAGAGTTGTAGTCTCACTCTGTTGCCCAGACTGGAGTACAGTGGCATGCTCCTGGCCACCGCAGCCTCCACCCGCTGGGCTCCAGCGATCCTTTCACCTCAACCTTCCAAGTAGCTGGAACTGCAGGAACGTGCTACAATATCCGGCTAATATTTTTGATGTTTGTAGAGACGAGTTCTTGCCAAGTTGCCCAGGCGGGTCTTGAACCCTCAGGCTCAGGCAATCCACTAGCCTCGGCCTCCCAAAGTGCTGGGATTACAGGCTGAGCCACCAGGCCCGGCCCACTCCTAGATTTTCATTCAAAATAAATGAAAACATATGTCCACATAAAACCTGTAAATACTATAAAATAAAAAATTGAGACGGGGCATATGGCTCACTCCTATAATCCCAGCACTTTGGGAGGCAGAGGTGGAAGGATCATTTGAGCCTAGGAGTTTCAGATTAGCCTAGGCAACAGAGTAAGATTGCATTTCTAGAAAAAATAAACAATTTAGTCGGGAGTGGTGGCATGTGCCTGTAGTCCCAGCTATTCAGGAGACTGAGGCAGGAGAATCATTTGAGACTTGAGTCCAGAAATTTGAGGCTGCAGTGGCAGTGATTGTACCACTGCACTCTAGCCTGGGTGACAGAGTAAGACTCCGACTTCAAAAAAAAAGAAAGAAAGAATTAATAAATTGAACCATTTCAAAATTTAAAAAAATTATTCTGAAAAAAACCCCGTTAAAAAGGATGAGCCGGGCTCGGTGGCTCAGCCTGTAATCCCGCGCCTTTGGGAGGCTGAGGTGAGTGGATTGCCTGAGCCCGTGGGTTCGAGACCCGCCTGGGCAGCGAGACCTCATCTCTACAATAAATCAAAAAATCAGCCGGGCTTGGTAGCGCATGCCTGTAATTCCGGCTACTCGGAAGGCTGAGGCGGAAGGATGGCCGGAGCCCAGCAGGCGAGGCTGCGGTGGCCGGGAGCGGCCACTGCAGTCCAGTCTGGGCGACCGAGAGAGACTCCAAAACAAACAAACAAAAAAAGAAAATGGGCAAAAGACATAGACAGACATTTTCTGAAGAGGGTATACATATGTTAAATAAGCACATGAAAAGAGTTCGATATCGTTTAGTCATTGGGAAAGTACAAATTAAAACCACAGTGAGATATTACTATGCATCTAGCAGAATGGCTAAATTTAAAAATAAAGATAGGCCGGGCACAGTGGCTCAATCCTGTAATCCCAGCACTTTGGGAGTTTGGGAGGACGAGGTGAGAGGATTGCCTGAGCCCACAGGTTCGAGACCACCCCGGGCAACTTGGTGACACGCTCGTCTCTACAATAAATCAAAAAGTAGCCGGGCGTGGTAACACGCGTCTGTGGTTCTGGCTACTTGGAAGGCTGAGGCGGAAGGATCACCGGAGCCCAGTGGGTCGAGGCTGCGGTGGCCAGAAGCATGCCACTGCACTCCAGTCTGGGTGACAGAGTGAGACTGCAAACCCCCCCCCCAAAAAAGACACAATATAGACAGCTCTCTTTATCTAGTTTCCTCCAGTGGTAACTAACATCTTATTAAAGTATACTACAATATCACAACCACGATATTGACCTTGATGCAATCAAGACCCAGACAAATCCCATCACCACAGGGACCCCTAGTGTTCTTTTTATAGCCATGCTCACCTTCCTTTCCTCATCCCTAACCCCTGACAATTACTAAGCTCGTCTCCATTTCTATAATTTTGTCATTTCAAGAATGCAGTATATGTAAATGTAATTAAACAATATGTAATTTAGCGGGATTGGCTATTTTCACTCAGCAAAACTCTCTGGAAATTCACCTAAATTGTATATATCAATAGCTTACTCCTTTTTTTTTCTTCCCGCTCCCCGCCCCCTAACTTACTTGTTACTTTTTATTACTGAGTAGTATTCCATAGTATGGATACACCATAGTTCCTTCAGCCATTCACCTATGGACACACATCTGGTTTGTTTCCAATAGTTTTGGACTATTATGAATAAAGTCACCATGGCATTTGTGTACATGCTTTTGCATGAAATTAAGTTTTCTTTTCCCTGAGATAAATGGCCAGGAGAGCAGTTTCTGAATTTTATACCAGTTGCATGTTTACTTTTACAGAAAAAAAAAAAAACACTGCCAAGTTCACAAACGATGGCTCCCACCTGTAATCCCATCACTTTGGAAGGCCAAGGCAAGAGGATTTCTTGACGTTCAAGACCAGCCTGGGCAACATAGCAAGACCTCATCTCCACAAAAATAATAATAGTTGAGCCGGGCTCGGTGGCTCAGCCTGTAATCCCGCGCCTTTGGGAGGCTGAGGCGAGTGGATTGCCTGAGTCCGCGGGTTCGAGACCCGCCTGGGCAGCGAGACCTCATCTCTACAATAAATCAAAAAAATCAGCCAGGCGTGGTAGCGCACACCTGTAATTCCGGCTACTTGGAAGGCTGAGGCGGAAGGATCGCCGGAGCCCAGCAGGTCGAGGCTGCGGTGGCCGGAAGCGGCCACTGCACTCCAGTCTGGGCGAAAGAGTGAGACTCCAACTCAGAAAAAGAAAAAAAAAAAAAAGTTTATTATGAATATAGTTAATAATAAATATAGTTAGCCGGGCTCGGTGGCTCAGCCTGTAATCCTGAGCTTTGGGAGGCTGAGGTGAGTGGATTGCCTGAGCCCGTAGGTTCGAGACCCGCTTTGGCAACTTGGCGAGACCTCATCTCAACAATAAATCAAAATGAGCCGGGCATGGTAGTGCGCGCCTGTAGTTCCAGCTACTTGGAAGGCTGAGGCGGAAGGATTGCCGGAGCCCAGCAGGATGAGGCTGCGGTGGCCGGGAGCGGCCACTGCACTCCAGTCTGGGCGACAGAGTGAGACTCCAACTCAGAAAAAGAAAAAAAATATAGTTTATAATAAATATAAGTTTATTATATAAATAATTATTTATAGTGAATGATTCATACTTATCAAAACTGGAAATAAATGCTCATCAACCGGTACATGAATCAATAAACATTGGTTGGGTGTGGTGGCTCACACCTGTAATCTCAGCACTTTGGGAGACTGAGGTAGGAGGATAGCTTGAACCCAGGAGTTCTAGACAAGCCTAGGCAGCATAGTGAGACCTTAACTCTAAATAATAACCAAGATAAATAATTTTTTAAAAATCATGATACATATACAACATTGCAATGAAATACTATTAAGCAATAAGAAGGAATGAGTCATTGATATGGAAAAACATGAATGAATCTCAAAAGCATTAAGTCAACTGGCCAAGCATAGTTACTCACACCTATAATCCCAGCACTTTGGGAGGCCGAGGTGAGAGGATTGTCTGAGCCCACAGGAATGGCATCATACAATACATAATCTTGAATCTGACTCCTTTCACTTGGTGTAATGCTTTTTAAAATTTATTATTATTATTATTATTGAATTGGAGTCTCACTCTGTTGCCCAGGCAGGAGTGCAGTGGCAAGCTACCGGCCACCGCAGCCTTGACCTGCTGGGCTCAGGTGTTCCTTTCACCTCAATCTTCCAAGTAGCCGAAATTACAGGCATGCGCTATCACACCCAGCTAATTTTTCATGATTTATTGTAGAGATGAGGTCTTGCCAAGTTGCCCAGGCTAGTCTTGAACCCATGGGCTCAAGCAATCTTCTCACCTCAGCCTCCCAAAGTGCTGGGATTATAGGCATGAGTCACCGCATCTGGCAACAACTTGCTTTTTCACTTAACTATATGTTGTAAATTTCTGGCTGCAGGACATACAATATTACCCCCTTTATAATACCTGTATAGTCTTCATTGTACACAATCCCACAATTCATTGAATTAGTCTTTCTTTGATGAGCATTTGGGTTATTTCCAATAGTTTATCCCTACAAGTAAAGTTTTAATGGTTAATATTTTCATATATTTGTATAATTGAGGAAATGTTTTTATTGATGGATTCCTAAAAGTGATATTACTTGGTCAAAGGGTATATACATGTAAAATTTTACTGTGAAGTACCAAATTGCCCTGCAAAATAAGGTTGTGTCAGCTTGCACTCTAACCAATGGTAAATAAGAGTCCTGTGGTTATTTCTAAGGCATTCTTTTTCACCTTATTTACTTGTTCCTTTTCCTACGGCCTTTTCATCCACTTGATGTTTTTCTTTTCCACAACTCTCCGTAGGATTTCTGTAGCTCTAAGCATTGATCGCTGATGCTTTGTTAGGGTTTGTAGAATGACCTAGATATTTGATCATTCAGCAGAAAAAGGAACAAATGATATTGGGAGACAGACATGAAAAGCAATACTATGTAGCATGAAAAAGTGGCAAGATGCTTTGTATATATGTATCATGCATACTGATAATAATGAAAAGAGAGGCCAGACTCAGTGGCTCAACCTGTAATCCCAGCACTTTGGAAGGCCGAGGCAAGTGGATTGCTTGAGCCCGCAGGTTCGAGACCCGCTCGGGCAACCTGGTGAGACCTCGTCTCTACAATAAGTCAAAAATTAGCCGGGTGTGGTAATGTGTGCCTATAGTTCCAGCTACTTGGAAGGCTGAGGTGGAAGGATCGCCAGAGCCCAGCAGGTCGAGGCTGCGGTGGCCGGGAGCATGCCACTGCACTCCAGTCTGGGCGACAGAATGAGACTCCAACTCAAATAATAATAATAATAATAACAATGATAATAATAAGAGGCTGGGCATAATGGCTCTTATCTATAATCTCAGCACTTTGGGAGACTGAGACAGGATGATTGCTTGAGCCCGGGAGTTCAAGACTAGCCTGAGCAAAATAATAAGGCCTGGTCTTTACAAAAAAAATCAAAAAATTAGTTAGGTGTGGTGGTGCACACCTCCAGTCCCAGCTACTTAGGAGGCTGAGGTGGAAGGATTGCCTGAGCTCAGGTGATCGAGGCTGTGGTGAGCCATGATTGTGCCACTGTACTCACTCCAGCCTAAGTGACAGAGTGAGACACTGACTCAAAAAAATTTTTTTTTAATAAAAAGAGACTGGGCACGGGTTCAAGCCTGTAATCCCAGCACTTTGGAAGGCCGAGGCAAGAGAATTGCCTGAGCCTGCGGTTTTGAGACCAGTCTGAGTAAGATGGTGAGACCTCATCTCTACAATAAATCAAAAAATTAGCCAGCATCTGTAATTCTGGCTACTTGGAAGCCTGAGGCAGAAGGATCGCCGGGAGCCCCGCAGATTGATGCTGGAGTGACCATGAGTGTACCACTGAACTCCAGATTGGGTGACAGAGTGAGACTCCAACTCAAAAAAAAAAAAAGAAAAAAAATGATAAGAGAGAAGATAAACTTGATGCTGATGATACTAATAGTAGCTTTAAGTTATTGGGAACTTATGTACTAGAAAGAAGTCTCAGAACAATATATAATATTAACTCATTTCATTCTCACAACAACCCTTTGAAGTAGATATTATTATGATTACCCCGTTATATAAACCCATTGGTTGGGTTCTGAAAGATGAGAAGGAGTCAGCCAGGTAAGGAAAAGGCATGGAATAAATGGAATCCTAGGCGGAATGAAAAGTGTGTGCAAAGACACTGAAGCATAAGAAAGAAAAGTGCAGGCCGGGCGCAGTGGCTCATGCCTGTAATCCCAACACTTTGGAAGGCAGAGGTGAGAGGATTGCCTGAGCCCATGGGTTCAAGACCAGCCTGGACAACTTGGCCAGACTTGTCTCTACAATAAATTCAAAAATTAGCCAGTCATGGTGGCACGGACCTTTCGTCCCAGCTTCTTGGAAGGCTGAGGTAAAAGGATCACCTGAGCTCAGAAGGCTGAGGCTGAGGTGGCCATGAGCGTGCCCTGTACTCCAGCCTGGGTGATAGAATGAGACTCTGACTGAAAAAACAAAAAAAGAAAAGAAAAAGAAAGAAAAGTGCATTCAGGGGTCCTGTGAGTAATTTCAGATGACTAGCACCCACAGGAACTAGGGAATAAGGAAAGAAGAAGCTGGAGAGAGCTCATGAATGGGTGGATGTGGATGTTTCTCATATCCTTACACACACACACAAACACACACACACACACACACACACACACAAACACACACACACACGCACATACACGCACAGCAAGTTGCTGGCCCAACTTTATCAACCAGTCATTTCTAATGGAGTCCAGGGGAGGACTCCTCATTAGGAGCTGACGCCTACATTGAGATGCAAAGTTTGAGTAAGAGTCAGTCAGGCCGGGTTTGGTGGCTCACACCTGTAATTCCAGCACTTTGGGAGGATGAGGCAGGGGGATTTCTTGAGCCCAGGAGTTTGAGACCAACCTGGGTAACATAGTGAGACCTCTTGTCTACAAAAATAAAAAAAAAATTAGCTGGGTATGGTTGTTCACGCCTGTAGTCCTAGCTACTTGGGAGGCTGAGGCAGAAGGATCTCCTGAGCCCAGGAAGTAGAGGCTGCAGTGAGCGGCGATTATGCCACAACACTCCAGCCTGGATGACAGAGTAAGATTCCAACTAAAAAAAAGGGGGATCAGCCAGACAGAGAAGAGGTGGTCGAGTGTTCAGGCAGAGAAAGCAGTGTGAGAAGTCATGGCCGGAATGTTTTAGGAACTGCTCGGCACTGGGGATGGCTAGGTATATAATATGAAGGGAGAGGAGACATAAATGAGTTCAAAGTGGATGGCAGAGACTAACTCGTGCAGGATCTGTATGCCACATTCAGGAGTTCAAACCTTACCATGTTTATAAAATCAGTGAAAACTAAATGAGCAAATATCCACTCTAGGCAAGCCATGTACTAGGGGCCAAGGAAGATACAAAGACGTACAAAGCATGATCCCAGCCTTCAAGGAGTAAAGGTAAAACGTGAACAGACATAAGAGAGGTAAGGAATGGTCAAGAGCCATGGATAACAAGAAATAAATGTGAGATATCAAGAATTTATAGGATAGACAGACAATTGGCTGGGGAGGCAAGGATGGGGGCTGAGACGGGAATAGAGTCTTAAAGAATGGGTACAATTTGAGAAGCAGATAGGGAAACTGCCTTATGGATAGGACATAAGCAAATGAGATCTATCAGACATATTTGAAAGAGAGTGAATGAACCAACCTAGCCAAAGTGTGGGTCTGTGAGTGAAAGAACTCAAAGTATTTTTTCTATTCTCTCGCTCAATAACAACAATCAACACAGATGACTTCAGTGACCAAATGTGTGTGGTGTATGTGGCAGGGGGTTTCCCCTACATACACCAAGCAAACGATCAGTTCTGCAGTGGACTTCAGCTGGGTATCCTCCAGTTCAATTCTGACACTGTCTACCTGGAGAGAGCATCAGATCCCATAGTTGAGGGTTCAGACCCCAGACTGCCTGTCCTTCAGACACAAGTTGCAAGTCTAGGCCTCTGGAACTTCTGACCGATGAGTTTCAAGTGTGAATTCCCATGATTCCCTCTTTGGGTTTGATTAATATGCTAGAGTAGATCACAGAAATCAGGAAAATAATTACTTACATTTACTGGTTTCTTACAAAGGGCATTTTAATCTTCTGTGGGTATAGAAGGGTCACTCTGCCTTTTTCAGTATAAAACACCTTGAGCCAGGCATGGTGCCTCACGCCTGTAATCTCAGCACTTTGGGAAGTAGAGGTGAGAGAATTGCCTGAGCCCAGGGGTTTGAGACCAGTTTCGGCAAATTGGTGAGACCTTGTCTAAAAAAAAAAACAAAAAAAAAAACTGGCCAGGCACAGTGGCTCACATCTATAATTCCAGCACTTTGGGAAGACAAGGTGAGAGAATTACCTGAGCCCAGGGGTTGGAGACTAGCCTGGGAAACTTGGCAAGACCTCATCTCTACAATAAATCAAAAATTTAGCCGGGTGTGGTGCTGCACGCCTGTAGTCCCAGCTACTTGGAAGACTGAGGTGGAAAGATCACCTGAGCCCAGCAGGTCAAAGTTGTTGTGGCCTTGAGTGTGCCACTGCACATCAGCCTGGGTGACAGAGTGAGACTCCAACTCAAAATATATATAGAAAGAGAGACAGGGTCTTACTATATTGCCCAGGTTGGTCTCTAACTTCTAGCCTCAAGTGATCCTTCTGCCTTGGCCTCCCAAAGTGCTGAGATTATAGGCATAAGCCACCATTACTAGCTAAGTGAGACAAAATTCTATCACCTCTGCATTATTATTATTATTATTTTGTTTTGTTTTTGTTTTCGTTTTTGAGTTGGAATCTCACTCTGCCACCTAGACTGGAGTGCAGTGGCCGCTCCCGGTCACTGCAGCCTCGACC
>NW_007255920.1:195896-199707 GCF_000164805.1 Carlito syrichta | reverse complement strand
CTTGGAGTCTCACTCTGTCCCCTAGATTGGAGTGCAGTGGCCGCTCCCGGCCACCGCAGCCTTGACTTGCTGGGCTCTGGCAATCCTTCCGCCTCAGCCTTCCAAGTAGCTGGAACTACAGCGTGCTACCACACCCAGCTAATTTTTTAATTTATTGTAGAGATGAGGTCTCGCCAAGTTGCCCAGGCGGATCTCGAACCCGCGGGCTCAGGCAATTCACTCACCTCAGCCTCCCAAGCTGCGGGATTACAGGCTGAGCCACCGAGCCTGGCTATTATTATTATTATTATTATTATTATTATTATTAGAGACAAAGTCTTGCTCTGTCACCCAGGCTGGAGTGCCAGGGTGTGATCATAACTCACTATAGCCTTGAATTCCTGGACTCAAGTGATCCTCCCACTTCACTCTCCTAAGTAGCTAAGACTGCAGGTGTGTGGCACCATTCCTCGTTAATTTTTAAATTTTTGTAGAGATGGGATCTCACTATGTTACTCAAGCTGGTCCTGAACTCCTGGTTCCAAGGGATCCTCCCACCTCAACCTCCCAAAGTGTTGGGATTACAGGCATGAGCTCCCATACCCGGCCAATTGAGACAAAATTCTATTACCTCTACATTATTGAGGGAAAGAAAGAGACGGTATAAAACAAATTTTAATGAGAAATTTTTTATGAATTTTCAAAAATTATATATGGGAAGATTAATAATAACAAAAAACCTGTGTCTATATACACCATCAAGTGCTATATGAATTTCAGGGGCTCGTTTTCCATTTGTACGTCATATGAGACACAGCTGAAAGTGGGGGAGAAAGGTTATCCCTCCTCATTCTGTCTCCCACATGTAGGGGCTCCTTGCGGGACAGGTTTCCAAGGCAGTAAGCATTATTTGAGGGCCTGTAATGTGCCAGACACTGTTCTGGGAACTTGAGTAGAAAGAAAGGTCTTTTTATTTTTTATTTATTTTTGAGTTGGAGTCTTGCTCTTTGCCACCCAGGCTAAAGTGCAGTGGCACGCTTACAGCCACCGCAGCCTCGACCTGCTGGGTTCAGGTGATGCTTCCGCCTCAGCCTTCCAAGTAGCTGGAACTACAAATACACGCCACCACACCCGGCTATTTTCTTTCTGTGGTTTATTGTAGAGATGAGGTCTCACCAAGTTGCCCAGGCTGGTCTTGAACCCCTGGACAGTCCTCTTGCCTCGGCCTCCCAAAGTGCTGGGATTACAGGCTGAGCCGCTGAGTCACTGTGCCCGGCCAGAAAGAAAGATCTTGAAGGCCTGAGGAGGGGGCAGAGGAAGAACTAAACAAAAAAATCACACTAATAAAAGGAATCATATGATGTGTTGAAATAGACTTGTGGCAAAGTTGTGGAGAGAGGAGGAGGTACTAATTTTTCCTGAAGGCAGAACATGAAAGGAGCCCTGAAGAATGGGAAGAAGGGATAAAAAGGGTGGGCAGATGGAGAGGCCTTCCTTTGTCCCCTTTTAGGCACAGGAAGAGCGAATTCCTGGACTCCTCCACCCGCCTCCACTAGTCTTATCACCTATGATCTGTACAGCTATTTCAAAAAAAAGAAAAGGCCAACGTGTGTACAAGCTTCTCTCCTGTAATAAATAAAAGTGGTTACTATGTGCAAGGAGCTCTGCCAAGCATTGTCCAACTATTATCTTTAATTCATAAACTACAAAATGATGGTGACCACTGTCAGCATTTTACTGAGAAATGGTTTCAGAACTAGAACAAGTTCTACACAGTAAGTTCTAACCCAGAACTGAAGCTGAGTCTGCCTAACTTCAAAATGCACTACAGCAGCACTAAGGACTGTTTTGGGTTGATTTTAAGGTCTTGTGATATTGTGTGTTACACTCTTAAAATTTATACATAGCCAGGTGCAGTGCTCACGCCTGTAATCCCAGCACTTTGGGAGGTGGAGGCAAGAGGATTGCCTGAGCCCAGGGATTTGAGACCAGACTGGACAACTTGGTGAGACCTCATCTCTACAATAAATCAAAAACTTAGCCGGGCTCGGTGGCTCAGCCTATAAACCCGTGCTTTGGGAGACTGAGGTGAGTGGATTGTCTGAGCCCGCGGGTTTGAGACCCGCCTGGGCAACTTGGCGAGACCTCATCTCTACAATAAATAAAAAACTAGCCGGGCGTGGTAGCACGCGCCTGTAGTTCCAGCTACTTGGAAGGCTAAGGCGGAAGGATCGCCAGAGTCCAGCAGGTCGAGGCTGCGGTGGCCAGGAGTGGACACTGTACTCCAGTCTGGGTGACAGAGTGAGACTCCAATTAAAAAAAAAAAAATTAACCGGGCACAATTGTGCACGCTTATAGTTCCAGCTTCTTGGAAGACTGAGGTGGAAGGATCGCCTGATCCCAGGAGGTTGAGGTTGTGGTGGCCGTGAGTGTGCTACTGCATTCCAGCCTGGACGACAAGAGTGAAACTCCAAATCAAAAAAAAAAAAAAGTATACATAGCAGAAATTGAATACTTGTTTAGTGAATTGTTTTTTGAGGCAGGTCTCACACTATTGCCCAGGCTGGATTGCAGTGGCACAATCATAGGTCACTACAGCCTCGACCTCCTGGGCTCAGGTGATCCTCCTGCCTCAGCCTCCTCCTGAGTAGCTGGGACTACAGACTCATACCACCTCACTGGGCTAATTTTTTTTTTTAGAGAGACAAGGTCTGGAACCATAGGCAGGCACCACCATGCTGAGCTAATTTTTTGATCTGCTGTAGAGATGAGGTCTCGCTATGTTGCCTAGGCTGGAATAGAACTCCTGAGCTCAAGCAATCCACCTGACTCGGTCTCCCAAAGTACTGGGATTACAGGTGTGAACCACTGTGACCAGCCCCAAGCCCAAGAGTTTGAGATCAGTCTAAGCAACACAGCAAGACCTTGTCTCAACAAAAAATAAAAAAGTTAGCAGGCCATTGCTTTAGCCCAGTTGTTTGAGGCTACAGTGAACCATGATCATGTCACTGCACTTCAGCCTGGGCAACAGAGGGAGACACCAACACAAACAAAAATAAAAACTTGCTTAATGAATAAATGGACAGGTACAAAAAGAACAAAAAACTGAACTCAGTAGGATCAGCTACCAGGACACTCTGCTCTTATGCCCACAGAATGAATTTATCTCCCTTGCTACTACCATACCATAGGTCAAAATTGGAGGAATTTGAGAGGAAACCCTCAAACTGGGAGGAACATCACCTCTCAAACTGAAGCTAAACCTTAAGCTCAAGTGGGTTCAACAAGTGGTTGCAGAGCACAGACCCTGTGCTTGGTACTGCAGTTCAGCAGAGATAACACATGGGGGGACGTTGCCAGCAGAGACTGTCCTTATTTTTTATTTGTTTAGCTTTCTTGTAGCTTTATTCTTTATGTTTCTTTTCATCTCTTTTTTCTTTTCTTCTTCTTTTTTTGTTTGTTTTATTACAAAAAACTTTGAACATAAATGGAAAGAGAATGGCATCATAAACTCCCATGAGCCTATAACCCAGCTTCAATAATTAATCACTGATGACCAATTTTTTTTTTTTTTTTGAGTCAGGGTCTCACTCTGTTGCTGCTTTTTTTTTTTTGGCTTAAACAACAAATATTTATTTCTTATGGTTCTGGAGGCTGGAAATCCAAAATCAGAGTATCAACATGGTTGGATTCTTGGTGAGGACACTCTTCTTGGTTAAGTTCTTACATAGTCTTTCTTTGGTGTGTGCACATAGGGGGTGGGAGAGGAGAAAGTGAAAGAGAAAGAGAGAGAAAAGAAGAAAAAGGAGGAGGAAGGAGGGAGAGAGGGAGG
>NW_007255920.1:190717-195876 GCF_000164805.1 Carlito syrichta | reverse complement strand
GCCCCTTTTTTTTTTTTTTTGAGTTGGAGTCTTACTCTGTGCCAAGTCTATATATGGTAATGTCAGGATCACAGCTCACTGCAGCCTCAACCTTCTGGGCTCAGGTAATCCTTCAGTCTTAGCTTCTTGAGTAGCTGGGACTCCAGATACGCACCGCCATGCCTGGCTAATTTTTGTGGTTTTTTTGTAGAGCAGGGTCTCGCTATGCTGCCCAGACTAATCTTGAACTCTGGGTTCAAGTGATCTTCACACCTGGGCCCCCCAAAGTGTTGGGATTATAGGCGTGAGCCATCTCGTCTGATCTGGCTAATCTTATCACTAATTCTTCCCTGACTTATTCTGAAGCAAATCATATCATTATATCATTTTCATCCATAAAGATGTCAGTATGTCCTTTAAGTCCCTTTTACTTGTTGGTTCCAACTCCTTGTAATTTATTTGCAGAAGAAGCTGGGTCATTTATTTCATGTAATTTCTCACTATCTGATTTGGTGATTGCATTCAGCAGTATCATTTAACATGTTTCCTGTCCTTGTTTCCTGTAAACTAGTAGTTGGATTTAGAATAGTTGATCAGATTTAGATTCGTGATTTTAGGAAGACTACTTCATGATAAATATATTTCATCAGGAGATATCTAATATTTGGCATGTGGCCTGTAGTTCCAGCTACTTGGAAGGCTGAGTCGAAGGATCGCTGGAGCGACCCAGGGGGTCGAGGCTGCAGTGACCGGGAGTGGCTACTGCCTCCAGTCTGGGTGGCAGAGTGAGACTCCAACTCAAAAAAAAAAAAAAAAAAATCTGGCATGTGTCTTTTGACAGTCGCTGATGATCAAAGTCCAGGTCTATTAATTTTACTAGAGGCCAGGCACGGTGGCTCAAGCCTGTAATCCCAGTACTTTGGGAGGCCGAGGCGAGAGGATTGTCTGAGTCCTGAGGTCTGAGACCAGCCCGGGCAACTTGGTGAGACCTCGTCTGTCTCTACAACAAATAAAAAAATTAGCCAGATGTGGTGGCGAGTGCCTGTAGTTCCAGCTACTTGGAAGGCAGAGGTGGAATGGTGGCTGTGAGCAGCATGCCACTACACTCCAGTATTGGTGACAGAGTAAGACTCTGACTCAAAAAACAAAACAAAACAAATTACTAGAGATTACAAAATGGTGATACTTTAATCTTTCTATTCCTTCTTTATTTAATAGCTATAATACATCCAAAAGAAGCTTTCCCTTGATTCCCTTCCAAATAGCTGGAACCACAGGCATATGCCACCATGCCCCGCTAATTTTTTTATTTATTATAAAGACAAGGTCTCACTATGTTGCTCAGGCTGGTCTCGAACCCCTGAGCTCAGGCAATCCTCTTGCCTCCACCTCCCAAGGTGCTGAGATTACAGGTGTGAGCTACCACATCCGGCCACATTTCATTATTAAAAATAGTTTCAGATATTTTGACGTGAGTGGATTGGGTTTGAGTTTGATCAATAGGGCATATCCCATTAGGGATGTACAGTCCAGTTCCTGAGTTGTAAGGCCATTTGCAATAGATTCTCACTGGGGAGTTATGCCACCAACTTAACAAATTGGCTTGTTTCATTTTGTCAAATCTAATTTTGTCTTTTGATTTTCTAAAATACTGTATTTACAAACTTCCAAAATAAATCTAAGAAACAAGATATCAACTGGGCACAGTGGCTCATGTCTATAATCCTGGCACTTTGGGAGGCCGAGGTGAGAGGACTGCCTGAGCCCACGGGTTCGAGACCAGCCTCGGCAAATTGGCAAGACCTCGTCTCTATGATAAATCAAAAAATTAGCCGGGTGAGCGGCTGACATCAGCCTCCCTATAGGAAGGACCCACCCTGACAGGTGACTTGCTGTGGAGATTGGGTGCTTCCCACCCCTCCTTGTAAGAGGGCCCCTGCCCAAATCCTCACAGAAAGGAGGGAGTGCTACTGCCCATGACTGAGCCTGTTGCCAGGGTCTGCCTTGTCGGTTGCTTGGAAGGAAGGTAGTGGTTATGTTCTTGCAGAACCACCCTCATAAACTAAAAAGTGCAAAATAATATAGCAAGTTATTAGCATCATGGTTCAGTTCTTGCTCTCAGGAAACCAAATTGCAATCAGGAGATGGTATCGTGTGGCAGGCAACAGTACATTTACAGAGGACAAGCCAGGGCAAGTCTGGCCATCTTCCTTAGCTGCATAGATGGCAGGGTCCGTTTCACGGCACTGTTTTTTCTGCTTCTGAGTACACCAAGGAGCAAAGGGCTTCATGTCACATGTCATAACTACGCATCTGCAAATCCTCACAAGGATTTTTTCTGAGTTGGAGTTTCACTCCGTCGCCCAGACTGGAGTGCCGTGGCCGCTCCTGGACACCACAGCCTCGACCCACTGGGCTCCGGCGATCCTTTCGCCTCAGCCTTCCGAGTAGCTGGAATTACAGGCGCATGCTACCACCCCTGGCTAGGGATTTTTTTTTGACTTAAACAACAAATATTTATTTCTTATGGTTCTGGAGACTGGAAATCCAAAATCAGAGTATCAACATGGTTGGATTCTTGGTGAGGACACTCTTCTTGGTTAAGTTCTTACATAGTCTTTCTTTGGTGTGTGCACATAGGGGGTGGGAGAGGAGAAAGTGAAAGAGAAAGAGAGAGAGAGAGAGAAAGCAGCGAGTAGCATTTGTTTCTGAATGTTTCCCTGCAGCAAGGGTGTGCCCTGTCTGCTGCAGGCACTGTTTGGTGAAGTGTAGATCTGCTCCACCCCTTTATATCCTTGTGTCAGGGAACGGAGAGCGCCATTTCCGATACCTCCGCTGGACTTTGACACTGTCTGCCTTGGATTGCCACCACACGTGGACAGACCCTGCTTTGCATACAAAGCTGTATGCCATCCTGAAAATGGAGGTCCTAGCCAGGCTCAGTGGCTCAGCCTGTAATCCCGCGCCTTTGGGAGGCTGAGGTGAATGAATTGCCTGAGCCCGCGGGTTTGAGACCCACCTGGACAACTTGGCAAGACCTCATCTCTACAATAAATAAAAAACTAGCCAGGCGTGCCTGTAGTTCCAGCTACTTGGAAGGCTGAGGCGGAAGGATCGCCGGAGCCCAGCAGGTCGAGGCTGCGGTGGCCAGGAGCGGCCACTGCACTCCAGTCTGGGCGACAGAGTGAGACTCCAACTCAAAAAAAAAAAAAAAAAAAGAGAATGGGGGTCCTGTTTGCATCAACACCCTGATCTCCAAGGTCCCTAGTGCTGACATTCAACAACTGGCAGAATTGGGGCAGCCCTAAAAACGGGAGCCCCTTCCAAGGTTTTTGTGAGGATTTGCAGATGCATAGTTATGACATGTGACATGAAGCTCTTTGGAAAGTAGAAAGTTAAATACAGGCTGGGCATGATGGCTCATGTCTATAATCCCAGCACTTTGGGAGGCCATGATGGGAGGACTGCTTGAGCCCAGGAGTTTGAGACCAGCCTGGGTAACATAGCAAGGACTCATCTCTACAAAAAAGAAAAAAGAAATAATAACAACAAATTTTTAAAAAGAAAAATACAGATGTTCCTTGACTTAAGATAGGGTTACATCCCATAAGCTCATACTTTGAAAATATCACTATTTAAAAAAAAAAAAAGAAAATATCGCTACATCAACCATCATTAAGTCGGGAACCATGTGTGCAGTTATTGTTATTATTAGAGTAAGCACTTGATAAATGTTAACCAATGAATAAATAAATGGTGGTGTGAAAAAAAAGTATGGTGAGAGTAAGTGTTCCAGGAGTCTAGCTTAGTGTGTGGGTGGAGGTAGGGGGAGACACTGAAGAAGGGAGATTGGAACGGGGAGAGTTTGACTATGTTGGCATATGGGAGTGGGGGAAATTTCTAGGAAGGGAAGAATTGTGTCAGCATTCAATACCAACAAGCATTATTTATTTGCAGCACCATCCTGGTCGAAGGAGTCCAATAAGGAAGTTGTGAGAAGCAGGGTCCAAAGGTAATTAAGTGATAGCTAACATTGACTGTGTCACTTTGTGTTGGGGACTGAGTTTAGTGCCTTACTTGTGTGACCTCCTTTAATCCTTATGATAGCTGCACGAGGTGGTTACTTTGATCATTCTCAACTAACACATAAAGAATTTGAGACCCAGTAAGGCTAATTAACTTACCTGCCAGCCAGTGAGAGCCAGACCATCAGAGAGCCTGTAATGCCAAACTAGAATTTAAACTTGCACAGGCAGAGGAGACCCATGGAAAGGTCTTGAGTAGAGAGGAGTGACATGGTAATACTGATGCTTCAGAAAAAAGCAATATGGTATAGTAGTTAAGAGTTTGGACTTTGACACCAAACTACCTGGTTTTCTAGAATCCTAGTTATGCTACTTGTTAGTTGTGAGATCTTAGACATATTTAACTGTTCTGTGCCTTAGTTTCCTCATCTGTAAAATGAGAGTTATAAAGGCAGTTCAGCTTATAGGGTCTTTATGAGGAATAAACGAGATAACACATATAGAACACAGAACAGGAATGACACATAAGTATATGACAACTGTTAGCTATTATGAATCTGTTAGCTAACTACAGGTGGTCTAGAGAGAGGTCAGAGACGGGGAGGCCAGCAGGAGGCATGGCCTATAAACCTAGGGTGGTAGTGACAGGAATAGAGAGTAAGATATTTTGTTGTATTTATTTATTCATTTTTTGGAGTTGAGGTCTCACTGTGTCACCCAGGCTGGAGTGCAGTGGCATGATCATGGCTCACTGCAACCTCAACCTCCTGAACTTAGGCTTTCTGCCTCAGCCTCCCAAGTAGCTGGGACTGCAGGCACGCACCGCCACACCCAGCTAATATTCTGATTTTTTTGTGGAGACAAGGTCTCACTATGTTGCCTAGGCTGGTCTTGAACTTCTAGGCTCAAGCAATCCTCCCACCTCAGCCTCCCAAAGTGCTGGGATTACAGGCATGAGTCACCACGCCTGACTGAGAGTAAACTATTTTATTTATTTATTTTTGAGCTGGAGTCTCACTCTGTCAGCCCAGACTGGAGTGCAGTGGCCGCTCCCGCCCACCGCAGCACGCCCGGCTGATTTTTTGATTTATTGTAGAGATGAGGTCTCGCTGCCCAGGCGGGTCTCGAACCCGCGGGCTCAGGCAATCCTCTCAC
>NW_007255920.1:189775-190513 GCF_000164805.1 Carlito syrichta | reverse complement strand
TCCCGGGAGTGGCCACTGCACTCCAGTCTGGGTGACAGAGTGAGACTCCAACTCAAAAATAAAAAATAAAATAAAATTTAAAAATAAAGTAAGATTCAATAGGATTAATTAACTGCCAATGTGGAATAAGAAGAATAGTTAAGAATGACTCTCAGATTCTCAAATCTTATTAACTGGGAAGAAAAAGGGTTTCTAATAGAAATGAGGAAACCAGGAGAAAAGCTAGTTTTGGGGGACAAGATCACACTTGCGAAGGTATGTAGGTGTTTGAGGGGGTGTCAAAAGGACCCTGAGTTCTATTGCCAGCTCTGCCACCAGCTGACTGTGTCACCTTGCCAAAAGCCTCCTTCCTTTTCTGCGCCTCAGTTGTCTCATCAGTCAAATGAAGCATTTACACTTGTGATCTCAGAATTCTCTCCCAACTCAGATGTTCTTTAGTTTCACCTGGATAAACTTATAGCGCCTGAAAGGGAGAATGCTGCTGACAGCCTGTCTCTTAGCAGCCTTTTTCAGGTTGGGGGTAGGTGATGGAAGGAGGCAGCAATATAAGAAGAGGAAACTTAGCCGTGCTCGGTAGCTCAGCCTGTAATCCTGCGCCTTTGGGAGGCTGAGGTAAGTGGTATTGCTCTGAGCCCGCGGGTTTGAGACCCGCCTGGGCAGGCAAGACCTCATCTCTACAAAAAAAAAAAAAAAAAAATCAGCCGGGTATGGTAGCGCATGCCTGTATTTCCGGCTACT
>NW_007255920.1:186542-189755 GCF_000164805.1 Carlito syrichta | reverse complement strand
AAAAAAAAAAAAAAAAAAAAAAAAGAAGAGGAAACCTCCCCTTTTCTTTCTTCAAACTCCCTTATATGTGGTACTTTAGGCCTGCAATAGCTATCACGGCTAGGCTTTCCAAAACAGCCTCTGCCACGAGTCCTTGCACCTCTCGAGAGATTCTGGGAACAGGTGTTACAGAAAGTCAAGTGCAAAGTTTATTTGATTTAGTCACATTCTCTTTCACTTGGTTGGTTCCTGACTTGGTCTTTGTTTTTCTACCAGATTAGAGAAGAAAGGGAAGGTTGTTTTTAAAAGTTCACTATCCTCGGCGTTGGCACCAGAGACAGGCAACAGTGAAACCAGAACCCTTGGTGGTGGCAGCAGCCCAGCAGAGCTTGTGTTTACCCAGAGGGTGAACCTGGGGTAGGGGGCAGTCAGTTGCCCGAGTGTGTGACTTAGACATGGCCTCAGGCAGGTGCTCAGCGCCGTCCATTTAGGGCAGCCTAAGGAGAATGGCAGCACTCTTCTGGGAAGAGCTGCATTTTGAAGTAGAGTTTCACACAAAATAAAACAGAGTGGCAAAACCAGGGCTGAATAATGCACACGTTGATGTGTGCCAACCCACCTAGTTAGAAACAAACACCTGGGAAGACTTTTTTTTTCCAATAAAGTACCAGTTACACAACATAGCAGAATAGCACTACACACAGGGGTACCCTCTCTCCCTTATTTTTAGCTGGCACCTATGCTTAAATCATTTTCTCAGGTTGTGATAAAACATTTAGAATTTAAACTTAGGAATTAAAAATTAACTCTAATATATAGTGAATGATACTAATTTTAAAAACCTTAATTGAGTCTCAGACTTAATGATTAGAGGGAATTTCAATCTTAATTATTTATTTATTTTTGAGTTGGAGTCTCACTCTGTCACCCAGACTGGAGTGCAGTGGCCACTCCCTACCACTGCAGCCTCGACCTGCTGGGCTTCTGCGATCCTTCCACCTCAGTCTTCCAAGTAGCTGGAACTACAGGCATGTGCTACCACACCTGGCTATATTTTTATTTTTTGAGTTGGAGTCTCACTCTGTTTCCCAGGATGGAGTGCACATGGCCACCGCACATGGCCACCGCAGCCTTGACTTATTGGGCTCAGGTGATCCTTCTGTCTCAGGCTTCCAAGTAGCTGGAACTATAGGCACATGCCAC
Organism: Carlito syrichta; assembly: GCF_000164805.1. Lineage (NCBI taxonomy): Eukaryota > Metazoa > Chordata > Mammalia > Primates > Tarsiidae > Carlito > Carlito syrichta. The sequence goes on along the minus strand of NW_007255920.1, from coordinate 188,573 downwards.
CATGCCCGTGTAATTTTTTGATTTATTATAGAGATGAGGTCATTGTCATTGTCATTTCTGTCAGCAAACATTTGTTGGCCATTTTTGTATTAAATAAGATCTTATTTGTCAAAAGTATTTTATACACTTGAAAGCTTGTGCAAGGATGTTAATGTGCTTGGTAGATTCATAGACTCCAAAAATGTTATATCCTACAGTTTTAGACAGGGAAAATGAGGCTGTGAGATGCAAAAGACTTATCATCATCTTTCTCTCTCTCTCTCTTTTTTTTGATTGGAGTCTCACTCTGTTGCCCAGGCTGGAGTGCAGTGGCATGCTCACAGCCACTCAGGCAATCCTTCAGCCTCAGCCTTCTAAGTAGCCAGAATTACAGGCATGCACTAATTTTTGATTTATTGTAGAGACAAGTCTCACCATGTTGCCCAGGCTAGTCTTGAACCCACGGGTCCAGGCAATTCTCTTGCCTCGGCCACCCAAAGTGCTGAGATTGTAGGCTTGAGCCACAGCGCCTGGCTCTCTGTTTTATTTTATTATTTATTTATTTATTTTTGAGTCGACGTCTCACTCTGTTGCCCAATCTGGAGTAAAGTGTCATGATCACAGCTCATCACAGCCTTGACCTCCTGGGCTTGGGTGATTCTACTGCCCCAGCCTCTAGAGTTGCTGGAACTACAGGCACACATCACCATGCCCACTAATTTTTAAATTTATTTTTAACTTTTAAAATTTTTTTGTAGAGAAGAGGTCTCGCTATGTTGCCTAGGTTGGTCTTGAACTCCTGGGCTCAAGCGACCCTCTTATGTCAACCTCTCAAAGTACTGGGACTACAGGCATGAGCCTCTGCACCTGGCCTATTTTATTTTATTTTTAGAGACAAGATCTCATTATGTTGTTCAGGCTGGCCTCAAACTCTTGGCCTCAAGTAGTTCTCCTACCTCAGCCTCCCAAAGTGTTGGAATTACAGGCATGAGCCACCATGCCTAGACCATCTTTCCCTATTTTAAATGATAACACCTGGCTCTGATGATTCAAGGAGATGAAAAGTACAAGTAATTGATTATCTAACTCATGAGTGAGAACACTGAGAAATCAAACCCATGGTGTTTAATTAGTCATTTGTACTTCACTTGAGTGTGTCCTGGTGTCTCAGAGAGTGAGCTGGTGACCTAGGAGTTCAAATCTTCCAAGCAAGTTAGAAGAAACAGTGGCAAAAACTAAAATAAGAGGGCAAATTTATATAATTTATAAAGATCAAATCAGTGTAATTGGGATATTCATCACCTTAAATATTTGCCCCTTTTTTTAGTTACTCTCCCAGGCTGGAGTACAGAGACGGAATCATATTTCACTGCAGCTTTGACATCCTGAGCTCGGGTGATCTTCCTGAGTAGCTGGGATTATAGGCATGCACCACCACACCTGGCTGGTTTATTTATTTATTTAGCCGGGTGCGGTGGCTCATGCCTGTAATTTCAGCACTTGGGAGGCCAAGGTGAGAGGACTGCCTGAATCCAGAGATTCGAGACAAGCCTGGGCAACTTGGTAAGACCTCGTCTCTACAACAAATCAAAAAATTAAGCCGGGCTCAGTGGCTCAGCCTGTAATCCCGCACTTTGGGAGGCCGAGGTAAGTAGATTGCCTGAGCCTGCGGGTTCAAGACCTGCCTGGGTAACTTGGCGAGATCTCATCTCTACAATAGATCAAAAACTAGCCGGGTGTGGTAGCGTGCGCCTGTAATTCCGGCTACTCGGAAGGCTGAGGTGGAAGGATCGGGGAGCCCAGCAGGTCTAGGCTGCGGTGGCCAGGAGCGGGCACTGCACTCCAGTCTGGGTGACAGAGTGAGACTCCAACTCAAACAAACAAACAAAAAATCAGCTGAGAATGGTGGCACATGCCTTTGGGTCCAGCTATCTCGAAGGCTGAGGCCGAAAGATCACCTGAGCCCAGCAGGTTGAGGCTGTGGTGCCGAGAGTACGCCACTGCACTCCAGCCTGGGTGACAGAGTGAGACTCCAACTCAAAAAAAAAAATT
>NW_007255920.1:182162-186428 GCF_000164805.1 Carlito syrichta | reverse complement strand
AGTAGCTGGAACTACAGGCGCGCGCTACCACGCCCAGCTAGTTTTTTGATTTATTGTAGAGATGAGGTCTCGCCAAGTTGCCCGGGCCGGTCTCGAACCTGCGGGCTCAGGCGAGATTTTTCTATGTTGCCCAAGCTGGTCTTGAACGCTTTGCTTCAAGTGATCCTCCTGCTTCAGCCTCGGCATGGGCCATGGCATCCAGTCTTTTATTTATGCTAGAAACATTTGAAATATTTTCTTCTAGATTTTTTTAAAAAAAGATGGGGCCTCAATATGTGGTCCAGGCTGGAGTACACTAGCCATTCTGGTATTTTTTTTTTTGAGTTGGAGTCTCACTCTGTCACCCAGACTGGAGTGCAGTGGTCGCTCCCGGCCACCGCAGACTCGACCCGCTGGGCTCCAGCGATCCTTCCGCCTCAGCCTTCCAAGTAGCCAGAATTACAGGCATGCTGATTTTTGATTTATTGTAGAGATGAGGTCTCGCTGCCCAGGCGGGTCTCGAACCCGCGGGCTCAGGCAATCCACTCACCTCAGCCTCCCAAAGGCTCAGGATTACAGGCTGAGCCACGGAGCCCGGCTCAAAATGCCCCTATAGATATGACATTCTAGGGGGTGAGGAGATGGACAATAAGTACACTACTGCCTGTAACATGGCAGATGGTGATTAATGCTATGCAACAAGGTGGGGGATAAGGAATGTTAAGGGGAAGGGACTGTAATGTAGGGTGGTCAACAAGGCCTCCACGAGAAGGCAATGCTTAAACAAAAACCTGAAAGAGGTAAAAAAAAACAAGCCATGGGGTTATCTGATGGAGGTAGAGGGCATAGCAAATTCAAAGGCCCCGGTGCGTGCACACTTGCAATGAAAAGTCACTGGCAAAACACACAGAGTGTTTAGCTGCTTCAGGCTAACATGTTGTCTTCTCTGAAGTTTATCCTCAATTTCTGGTGAAATTTAGCAATGAGGCCAGGTGCAGAGGCTCAAGTCTGTAATCCCAGCACTTTGGGAGAGGATTGACTGAGTCTAGGGGTTTGAGACCAGCCCGGGGAACTTGGCAAGGCCTCATAGCTACAGTCAATCAAAAAATTAGTCGGGCATGGTGGCACACACCTGTAGTTCCAGTTACTTGGAAAGCTGAAGCAGAAGGATCACCTGAGCCCAGCAGTTCGAGGCTGCGGTAGCTATGAGCATGCCACTGCACTCCAGCCTGGGTAACACAGTGAGCCTACAATTAAAAAAAAATTTAGCAATGCATTACCCACACCCACACTTGTAGACTTGGATACACCATCTCCATAAATACTAGGTCAGGGTCTCCTTCCTGAGCTTAAAATCTGTAGAGTGACTGTGGGACCCACCACAGAGTCCCTCACAGTTGGTTCAGTGCTCTGAGTTCACCTTAGCTTCACTCTCACACATGAAGACGATGCAACCCACTGGGCTTGAGGCAAAGGTGGGAATCTTAGAAAAACACAGCTGCAAGTTTCAGCTTGTGGGTAAACCTTCTCGTGTGTCATGCGCTTTCTGTTTTCTGATATGTTTGACTCTGAAAGCTTAGCTTTGGGGCTTTAAACTTAATCCCAACAGACCCGAATCGATGCCTCTTAATTATGCCCGTGATGTAGTAAATCAACAACCTATTAGGAAGTCATTCAACTATTAAATATGTAAGAACTTATTATAAGAGAATTGCAACATGTAAGCCCTCGGGCAGGAAGAGATGTTGCTAATCTGTTCTGTGTGCAGAGCAGCGCTGGTAGACACTTTGTAAAACAGGGCTGAACTACCCGTCATGAGCCAATTCATATATTTCATTCATCAAACCAAAAGTTTAAGTCCTGCCTGGTTTTTTGTTTTTTTTTTGAGTCGGATTCTCACTCTGTCACCCAGGCTGGAGCACAGTGGCATGCTCACAGCAATCCTTCCACCTCAACCTTACAAGTAGCTGTAAGGAACCACAGGCATGTGCTACCGTGACCAGCTGGCAGTTGCAGTGTTAAAAAGAGTGGTCAGGGCAAGTTACATGGGAAGATGAGACTTGATGAAGTTAGAGCTCTTAGCCAAGCACACACCCGAGGTTCTCTTAAAATGTATACACATTTTAACAAATGTTATCTTTGTATTACTTTTTAAATTTGAATTGAATTCAACGGTAGCAATGTGTAGTATAATGTTCACTCAAAAGATGGGTTTTTTTTTTGAGTTGGAGTCTCACTCTGTTGCCCAGACTGGAGTGCAGTGGCCGCTTCTGGCCACCGCAGCCTCGATCTGCTGGGCTCCAGCGATCCTTCCACCTCAGCCTTCCAAGTAGCTGGAACTACAGGCGCGTGCTACCACGCCCAGCTAATTTTTTGATTTACCGTAGAGATGAGGTCTCGTCAAGTTACCCAGGCAGGTCTCGAACCCGCGGGCTCGGGCAATCCCAAAGTGCTGGGATTACAGCTTAGCTTTGGGCCACCAAACCTGGCCAAAAGATGGTGTTAATCAAATGAACACTAGTGTCACCATGTGACAGGCAGAACAGTCAAACAAAATGGCAGGAGCATTGTTGTTGTCTGAGGGGTGAAAGACCATTTTGAAGTGGTATTTGAAGTTTGAGAACATTGTAGAGGTACGACAATGGAGACGTGTGTATGCAACAGAACCTACAACACGCCTAACAACTGCACAATTCATGATAAGTTTGAGATACATGGTACTGTGTGTGATTTGCGCAAAGGAAGATCAGGGAGGTCTGGCACAGCAAGCCCTGCAGTAGTTGGCTGTAATCAGAAGTGTCTGGACGCTGATGGTAACCACCTTGAGCACCTCTCATAATTGTAGAAGTCAAAAGTTTCTTGTATTCTTCTTTTGACACCAGTATATATTGACTATTATAATTTTTTTTTTTTGAGTCAGAGTCTCACTCTGTCGCCTGAGTGAAGCAGATCGCCTGAGCCCAGCAGATCGAGGCTGCAGTGGCTGTAAGTGTGCCACTGTACTCCAGCCTGGGCGACATGATGAAACTCCAAAAAAAAAAAGGCTGATCTCAAACCCCCAGGCTCAGGCAATCCTCTCGCCTCAGCCTCCCAAAGTGCTGGGATTATAGGCTGAGTCATTGCACCCAGCCAAAATATATGTACTTTTTTTGGCACCCCCTGTATTGGAAGAGAAATGCCTGCAAGGAGAGGGAGTAGTCAGAGCAAAGGCCCTGAGGTGGCAAGTAACTGTTGTGTTAGAACCCTTAGGAAGCCAGGCATAGAGATGTATGCATGGAGTCCAAATTACTCAGGAGGTTGAAGTGAAAGATCACTTGAGGCCGTGGATTTGAGTCCAGCCTGAGCAACACAGCAAGATCCCATCTCTAAATAAAATTAAAAAAAAAAAAAAAAGACCCAGTGTGGGGTTCATGCCTGTAATCCCAGCACTTTGGGAGGTGGAGGTGAGAGGATTGCCTGAGCCTAGGGGTTTGAGACCAGCCTGGGCAACTTGGCCAGACCTAGTCTCTACAATAAACCAAAAAATTAGCCAGGCGTGGTAGCATGTGCCTATGATTCCAGCTACTTGGAAGGCTGAAGCGGAAGGATCACCTGAGCCCAGCTGGTCGAGGCTGTGGTGGCCATGAGAGTGTCACTGCACTCTGGCCTGGGTGACAGAGTGAGACCCCTACTCAATAAAAATGACAAAAAAATGAAGACCCCCAAGGAGATCATGTGGAGGTAGGGGAGCAAGCCCAGGTAGGACAGGAGGAGAAGATGTCATAGAAGAAAGTAGGAAGAGGAAGCCATTTGGCAGTGCTTTGTGACCTGCAGAAGGTTATTCACTGGCTTTTCTAGATTACATAGGAACTGGAAGAGGTCAGGCAACTGAACAGATGGGGCTGGTTCTTTGAATAAGCAGAGCAACAAGCTGGGAATCAGGAGGACCTGATTCTCCTTTGGCCTGACCTTGGACGAGGCCTATTTCAGAGCTTCTCCCCAGGGTTGAACTCGATATTCCTGAGGCTCTTCTCCATCCTTAAGATCGTATGACTTTAGACAGCCATCTCCAACATGTGATTTACACAGCAGAGAAATGTCTTACAGTCCAAATACCTCACACATATGCAGCCACCAGACCTAAAATCCCCAGACAATCTTTCAGGCCTCAAGGTTTCTGGAGTCATGGGACCTCTCTGAAAAAGTATGACAAGAGCTACAGACCTCTCCTCAGAGAACTGCGGAGCTTCATGTGCAGACAGAAGTTGCTACCTACAAAGGGAGTTCTTTTTTTTTTTTTTTTTTTTG
>NW_007255920.1:179762-182142 GCF_000164805.1 Carlito syrichta | reverse complement strand
CCCAGGCGGGTCTCGACCCCGCGGGCTCAGGCAATCCACTCACCTCAGCCTCCCAAAGGAACGGGATTACAGGCTGAGCCACCGAGCCCGGCTCAAAGGGAGTTCTTGAAGAACATAGATCTCCACAGCCCTCCAAGGTGAGTCGCGGGCTACTTATTCAGAATCTCTGTAATGCTGGGTGTGGTGGTTTATGCCTATAATCCCAGCATTTTGGGAGGTAGAGGTGAGAGGATTGCCCATGGGTTTAAGACCAGCCTGGGCAACTTGCTGAGACCTCATCTCTACAATTAAAAGGAAAAAAAAAATTAGCCAGGTGTGGTGGTGTGTGCCTATAGTTCTAGCTACTTGGAAGGTTGACGCAGAAGGATCATATGAGCCAAGCAGGTCAAGGATGCAGTGGCCACGAGAGTGCCACTGTACTCCAGTCATGGCAACAGAGTGAGACTCCAACTCCAACTCCAAAAAAAAAAAAAAAAAAAAAGAATCCCAGCATTAGGGAGGCTTCATTTCCTCCCAACATTCTGTTATGAAAATGTTTCATAGCTGGGCTCGGTGGCTCAGCCTGTAATCCCGCGCCTTTGGGAGGCTGAGGTGAGTGGATTGCCTGAGCCCGCAGGTTCGAGACCCACCTGGGCAACTTGGCGAGACCTCATCTCTACAATAAATCAAAATGAGCCCGGCGTGGTAGCGCACACCTGTAGTTCCAGCTACTTGAACGGCTGAGGCGGAAGGATTTCCGGAGCCCAGCAAGTCGAGGCTGCGGTGGCCGGGAGCAGCCACTGCACTCCAGTCTGGGTGACAGAGTGAGACTCCAACTCAAAAAGAAAATGTTTCATGCATTCAGAGAAACTGAAGACTAGTACAACAAACTCTTGTACACTCACATTTAAAATTTTTAATGTTAATATTTTACTATATTTACTTTATCTTTCTATTATCTTTGTTTTGTTGTTGACCCATTTGAAAGTTACAGTTGGCTGGGCTCGTTGGCTCAGCCAGTAATCCCAGCACTTTGAGAGACTGAGGCGAGTGGATTGCCTGAGCCCGCGGGTTCGAGACCAGCCTGGGCAACTTGGCGAGAAAAAAATTAGCTGGGGGTGGTAGCACACACCTGTAGTTCTGGCTACTTGGAAGCCTGAGGCAGAAGGATCGCCAGAGCCCAGCAGGTCGAGGCTGGGGTGGCCATGAGTGTGCCACTGCATTCACATTCCAGTCTGGGTGATGAAGTGAGACTCCAACTCAAAAAAAAAAAAAAGAAAAGAATAAGAACAAGGCCGGGCATGGTGGCTCAAGCCTGTACTCCCAGCACTTTGGGAGGCATAGGCGAGAGGATTGTCTGAGTCCAGGGATTCGAGACCAGCCTGGACAACTTGGTGAGACCTTGTCTCTACAATAAATCAAAAAATTAGTTGGGGCATGGTGGTGTGTGCCTATAGTTCCAGCTACTTGGAGTCTGAGGTGGAGGATCTCCTGAACCCAGCCGGTTGAAATTGTGGTGACCGTGAGCGTGCCACTACACTCCAGCCTCGGCGACAGAGTGAGACTCCAACTCAAAAAAAAAAAAAAAAAAAAGAATAAGAACAAACTCCTATTATACCACAACACTGTTATAACTTTTTTTTTCTTTGAGTTGAAGTCTCACTCTTGTCACCCAGGCTGGAGTGCAGTGGCACACTCACGGCCACTGCAGCCTCCACCTGCTGGAACTAGATGATCCTTCCACCTCAGCCTTCCAAGTAGCTGTAACTACAGACCTAAGCCACCACACCTGGCTACCTTATCACATTTAAGAAAACTAAAATTTGGCTGGGTGCAGTGGCTCATGCCTGTAATCTCAGTACTTTGGGAGACTGAGACGAGAGGATTGCCCTGAGCCCACGGGTTCGAGACCAGCTTGGGCAAATTGGTGAGACCTCATCTCTACAATAAATCAAAAAATTAGCTGGGAGTGGTGGCACATGCTTGTAGTTCCAGCTACTTGGAGGGTTGAGGCGGAAGAATCACCTGAGACCAGCAGGTTGAGGATATGGTGGCCATGAGCGTGCTACCTGGGCGACAGAGTGAGACACTTACACAAAAAATACAATAAATATAAAATTAAAATTAAAAAAATTAAAAAATGGTCTTTATTTGGGTATGGGTCATTTTTTTTTTTTTTTGAGTTGGAGTCTCACTCTGTCGCCCAGACTAGAGTGCAGTGGCCACTTTCGACCACGGCAGCCTCGACCTGCTGGGCTCCGGCGATCCTTTTGCCTCAGTAGCCGGAATTACAAGTAGCCGGAATTACAGGCATGCGCTACCACGCCCGGCTGATTTTTTATTTATTTATTTATTGTAGAGATGAGGTCTTGCTGCCCAGGCGGGTCTTGAACCCGCGGGC
>NW_007255920.1:175174-179742 GCF_000164805.1 Carlito syrichta | reverse complement strand
ATCCACTCACCTCAGCCTCCCAAAGGAACGGGATTACAGGCTGAGCCACCGAGCCCGGCTGGGTATGGGTCATTTTAATGGGAATGCTCATGACATAGTTAAGACTGCCATGGCCTTTGTGCAAGGCTGCAGTATGTTGTGATGGTTTTTGCTATTAGGCACTTATGCACAAGAACCCTTTCTTCATAGCCTTCCCTGGCTCTATTTGTCAGAGTTTTTGTTTTGTTTGAACACAAATGACTCCATTTTGAGTCTTACAACTTGCACAAACTGATTCCACATTTTTTTGTTTTTTGTTTTTTTTTTAGTAACTGGAACCACAGGCACACACCACAACACCAGGCAAATTTTTTTTTTTTTAATTGTAGAGACGAGGTCTGCCCATGTTGCCCAGGCTGGTCTCGAACCCCTGGACTCAGGCAATTCTCTCACCTCCACTTTCCAAAATGCTGTGATTTCATGTGTGAGCCACCACTCCCAGGTGATTCCACCCTTTATATCCAAACACATTCTAATTTCCTTCATCTTTTTTTTTTTTTGAATATGAGTCTCACTTCCACCCAGATTAGAGGTAGTGGCATGATCACAGCTCACCACAGCCTCAACTTCCAGGGCTCAGGTGATCCTTCCACCTCAGCCTCCCGAGTAGCTGGAACTATAGGCACAAGACCTTGAAGAGACAAGGTTCTTGCTATGTTGCCCAGGCTGGTTTTCAACTCCTGGGCTCAAGCAATCCTCTCACCTTGGCCTCCCAAGGTGCTGGGATTAAAGGCATGAGCCACTGCCCCAGGCCCTAACTACCTTCATTCTAAGAATTCCTTTTATGTGTATTATCAGGATACAATCATGGTTCACATATTGCATTTGGTTGTTATGCTTTGTTAGTCCATTTTATCCTAAAACAGTCTCTTCATGGTTTTGTTTTTCTGATTGTTTATTTTCATGATAATAACTCTTCAGAAGCGTTCAGACAGGTTTTCTTACAGAATGTCCCCACTTTGGGGTTTGACTGGATGTGCCCGGGTAGTGTCTTTTAACTCATCTCTCTATCCTCTGCATTCCCTGTAAACGAAACATTAGATCTAAAGCAAATTTGTGAGTTTTAGTTAGATTAAAGCACAACATAGTCTGGAAGGAGGAGTCATCCATTTTCTAGGTATAGACTGGATTAAACATCATTTTAGGTTGTCAGCACTTTAGAAGACTAGCTTTTGCTTTATAGGACTCCACCCCTAGGAAGGGAGATGTAGTTACAGAGACGGAGAGAGACAGAGATACTTCTTCCCTAGCTGTGAGAGGAACAACACTGATTTTGGAGTTTAGTCCTGAAGTTGATCAATTTTATTCTGTGGTCTTTAGTTTCTTTATCTGAAACTTGAAATAATAATATTTAATATTTTATTGCATGGATCAGAAAATGCATCTTATGTAAACTAAGATGGAAGCAGCTCTGCTTTAGGGACTGACGTCAAGTGCAGACGCGCCTCCATTCATCTCATGTAAGTGAGTGAAGTGTGAATTTCTTTCTATCTACCTACCTACCTACCTATCTATCTATCCATCATCTATCTATACTCTAACTATCTCTGTCTCTATCTCTGTTTCATTCTATCTAAATCTTTCTTTTTTTTTTTGAGTTGGAGTCTCACTCTGTCACCCAGACTGGAGTGCAGTGGCCGCTCCCGGCCACCGCAGCCTCGACCTGCTGGGCTCTGGCGATCCTTCTGCCTCAGCCTTCCGAGTAGCTGGAATTACAGGCATGCACTACCAGGCCCGGCTGATTTTTTTGATTTTTATGGTAGAGATGAGGTCTCGCCGAGTTGCCCAGGCGGGTCTCGAAACCACGGGCTCAGCAATCCACTCACCTCAGCCTCCTAAAGGCACAGGATTACAGGCTGAGCCATCGAGCCCAGCTCTATCTATATCTTTCTAATCTGTCTCTCTCTCTCTCATCTATCATGATGAATTTCTGCTACTTCCCAAGAGTTGCTGGGGATAGTGGCGGGAGTCAGTATTTCAATGATAATTTAATGCAATGGTTCTTAGTTGGGGGACAATTTTGCCTCCAGGAGACATTTGGCAATGTCTGAATGCATTTTGGATACAACTGGGATACTGCTATTGGCATCTAGTAGGTAGAAGCCAGAGATGTCACTAAACTCTACAAGGACGGTACCCCACTCCTGCAACAAAGAATTATCTAGCTCAAAATGTCAATAGTGCCTAGTAGAGAAACTTTGATTTAATGTGAGGCACAATTAAATACTGAAATCAGTGTTTGAGATGACTTACACCAAAATTCTATGCTATATAGTTGCAAATTATGAATTGAAGTAGAAAAACAGAAAGAAAAAAAATGGAGATATAAATATGTTCATTGAGCTGGTCTCGGTGGCTCAGCCTGTAATCCCGCGCCTTTGGGAGGCTGAGGTGAGTGGATTGCCTGAGCCCGCAGGTTCAAGACCCGCCTGGGCAGTGAGACCTCATCTCTACAATAAATCAAAAAATTAGCTGGGTGTGGTAGCGTGCGCCTGTAGTTCCAGCTACTTGGAAGGCTGAGGCAGAAGAATTGCTGGAGCCCAGCAGGTAGAGGCTTCAGTGGCCTGGAGCGGCCACTGCACTCCAGTCTGGGTGACAGAGTGAGACTCCAACTAAAAAAAAAAAAATATGTTCATTGTTTCAATCAACATAATTTCTATGGTTCAGTTGTTTCCTTCAAGGCTGAAAAGAAATGATAATCAACTGGTAGTTCTTTGGGTTATTTATTAATTTTTGGTTATTTATTTATTTTTGAGTTGGAGTCTCACTCTGTCGCCCAGGCTGGAGTGAAGTGGCAGCTCAAGGCCACCAGAGTTAACCTGCTGGGCTCAGGCAATCCTTTCGCCTCAGCCTTCCAAGTGGCTGGAACTACAGGTGAGCGTTACCATGCCCAGCTAATTTTTGATTTATTGTAGAGACGAGGTCTGACCAAGTTGCTCGGGCTGGTCTCAAACCCACGGGCTCAGGCAATCCACTCACCACAGCCTCCCAAAGTGCTGGGATTACAGACTGAGCCAACAAGCCCAGCCTGGGTTATTTTTTTACTTTTATTTTTTGAGTTGGAGTCTTGCTTAATCGCCCAGGCTGAAGCGCAGTGGCATGCTCACAGCCACCCCAGCGTCGACCTGCTAGACTTTGGCGATCCTTCTGCCTCAGCCTTCCAAGTAGCCAGAACTACATGCACATGCTACCAGGCCTGGCTAATTTCTTTTTATTAATTATAGAGACAAGGTCTCACCATGTTGCCTGGGCTGATCTCGAACCCGTGGGCTCAGGCAATCTACTTGCCTCGGCCTCCCAAAGTGCTGGGATTATAGGCTGAACCACTGAGCCCGGCCGGGTTATTTTTTTTTATTATTATTTTTTAGTCAGGGTCTCACTCTATTGCCCAGGCTGGCTAGAGTGCAGTGGCATAATCATGGCTCACTGCAGCCTTGACCTCCTGGACTCAGGCAATCCTCCCACCTCAGCGTCCTGAATAGCTGGGACTATAGTCATGTGCTACCATGCTCTGTTAATTTTTTCATTTTTTTGTAGAGACGAGGTCTGTTGCCCAGGCTAGTTTCAAACTCCTGGGTTCAAGCAATCCTCCTGCCTTGGCCTCCCAGCTTGTACTTAGCTGTCATATCTAAAATGCCACTGCCTAATTCAATATGACAAAGATTTACTGCTAACAGTTTCTTCTAAGAGTTTTACAGTTTTATTTAGTTCTTGCATTTAGGTCTATGTCCAATTTGAGTTAATTTTTGTGTATGGTATGAGCAAAGAGCCCAATTTCACTCTTGCATACAGATAACCAGTTGTTTTAGCATCATTTATTGACAAGATTATTCCTTTTCCCATTGAAATCTTGGCACCCTGGTTTAAAATCAGTTGACAAGCCGGGCTCAGTGGCTCAGCCTATAATCCCGCGCCTTTGGGAGGCTGAGGTGAGTGGATTGCCTGAGGCCACGGGTTCGAGACCCACCTGGGCAGCGAGACCTCATCTCTACAATAAATCAAAAAATCAGCCGGGCGTGGTAGTGCATGCCTGTAATTCCGGCTACTTGGAAGGCTGAGGCGGAAGGATCTCCGGAGCCCAGCAGGCTGAGGCTGTGTGTTATTGGGAATTACAATGGGTCTTTTATACACAAAGTCAGATGTGGGAGGGGCGTCCCCCACCCAGCAGAAACCTTAATCCATGAAAACTTAATCAATGATTGCCTTTAAACCCTTTTCATATGATAATCTTAAAATCCCATAACAAAGGATAACCTAATCCGTGACTGACATATTCTATAAACCTTTTTCATCCTAAACTGATTGATTTATGCCAAGTTAAACAATTCTATAGAAGCTTAAGTATTTACTTTACAAACGAAAGTGGCCCAGTGGCCCATCCCAGAATGTTTGGAATGTGGCCCAGTCCAAAGTTCACAGTGGGCTACCTGCAAGTCACCCAGCCACATTCTTTCAACAAAATGGCTGTCTTCTAAAACTATATTCTACAATTTACACCTTCAATAAATCCTAAGATCATGACCCAGAAG
>NW_007255920.1:169528-175021 GCF_000164805.1 Carlito syrichta | reverse complement strand
AGGAAATGGGGTCAATAGCTCCCGAACGCATCCTAGTGGTCTCGGGGTCAACGGCCTTTCCTGATCCCTAACGCTCAGTGGGCCTCTGGGCCAGCTCCCAACACGTGGTAGTGCGCACTTGTCATTCCAGCTACTTGGAAGGCGAGGCAGAAGGATTGCCGGAACCCAGGAGGTCAAGGCTGCGGTGGCCAGGAGCAGCCAGTGCACTCCAGTCTGGGTGACGGAGTGAGACTCCAACTCAAAAAACAAACAAATAAAACAAACAAACAAAAAAAGAAAATCAGTTGACCAGAAATGTAAGGATTTATTTCTGGACCTTCAATTCTATTCCATTAATCCATATGTCTAGCTTTATTCCACTACTACATTTTTGTTTGTTTGTTTGAGTCAAAGTCTCACTTTGTCACCCAGGCTGGTATGCAGTGGCATGATCAGGGCTCACCACAGCCTTAACCTCCTGGTTTCGGCAATCCTTCTGCCTGAGTAGCTGGGACTACAGAGGTGCATGCCACCATGCCCAACAAATTTTTTTGCTTTTTGGAAGATATTAGGTCTCACAATGTTGCCGATGCTGATGTGAACTCCTAACTTCAAGCAGTCCTCCTGCCTCAGCCTCCCAAAATGCTGGGACTACAGGGGGAACCACAATGCCTGGCCCACACTCTCTTGATTACTGTAGCTCTGTAGTCAGTTTTAAATTTGGGATGTGTGAGTCCTCCAAATTTTGTCTTCTGTTTCTTTTTTTTTTTTTTTGAGTCAGAGTTTCACTCTGTCGCCCAGACTGGAGTGCAGCGGCCGCTCCCGGCCACCGCAGCCTCGACCTGCTGGGCTCCAGCGATCCTTCTGCCTCAGCCTTCCACGTTGCTGGAACTACAGACGCACGCTACCACACTCGGCTCATTTTTGATTTATTGTAGAGATGAGGTCTTGCCAAGTTGCCCAGGCGCGTCTCGAACTTGTCTTCTTTTTCATGATAGTTTTGGCTATTCTTGGCTGATTTAATGACACGAGATGTCTTTCAATTTATTTAGGTTGTCTTTAATGTATGTCCATGATGTTTTGTCATTTTCAGTGTATGCCTTGCAATTCTTTGTTTTTTTTTTTTTTGAGTTGGAGTCTCACTCTGTCGCCCAGACTGGAGTGCAGTGGCTGCTACTGCAGCCTCGGCCTGCTGGGCTCTGGAGATCCTTCCGCCTCAGCCTTCCAAGTAGCTGGAACTACAGGAGTGCGCTACCATACCTGACTAATTTTTTATTGATTGTAGAGATGAGGTCTCGCCAAGTTGCCAGGTGGGTCTCGAACCTACAGGCTCTGGCAATCCACTCACCTCAGCCTCCCAAATGCACGGGATTACCGGCTGAGCCACCAAGCTTGGCTCTTGCAATTCTTTTGTGAAGTCTATTCCTAAATATTTTACTTCCTTCAGTGCCATTGTAAATGGATTTGTTTTATTTGCTAGTATCCAGGAATACAACTGATTTGTGTATGTGTGTATGTATATATGTGTGTGTGTGTGTGTGTGTATAATGTATTCTGCAACTTACTGAACTTATTTATTAGTTCTGATAGTTGTTCTTTTGTGTGTGTGTGCATTTCGTAGCACTTCCTATATACAAGATTATATTATCTGTGGCTAAAAATAATTTTGTGCCTTCCTTTGTAGTTTGGAAGTATTTTCTTTTCTTGCCTAATTACACTGGCTAGAATCTCCAGTATGATGAGGAATTGCCGTGGTGAGAGTGAACATTCTAGTCTTGCTTCTGATCTGAGGGGGGAACACTTTCAGTGTTTCTCCATTACATGTGATGTTACATGGGGGTTTTTTGTAGATGTCCTTTATCAAGTTGAAGAAGTTTCCTTCTAATTCTAGTTTGTTGGGTGTTTTTATCATGAAAGCGTGATGGATTTTATTACATGCTTTTTCTTCATCTATTGAGATGATCCTATGGTTTTTGTCCTTCATTCTATTAATATGGCATATTATAACATTCACTAATTTTCTTTTTTTTTTTTTTTTTTTTTTTTGAGTTGGAGTCTCACTTTGTTGCCCAGGCTAGAGTGCAGTGGTACGCTCACCCCAGCCTCGATCCACTGGGCTCCGGCGATCCTTCCGCCTCAGCCTTCCAAGTAGCCGGAATTACAGGCATGCGCTACCAAGCCCGGCTGATTTTTTTTATTTATTGTAGAGATGAGGTCTCGCTGCCCAGGCGGGTCTCAAACCCATGGGCTCAGGATATCCACTCACCTCAGCCTCCCAAAGGCACAGGATTACAGGCTGAGCCACCGAGCCCAGCTATTCACTAATTTTCATATGCTAAACCAACCTTAGCACTCCTAGAATACATACCACATGATCATGGTGTAAAATCCTTTTTTATATGTTGCTAAACTTAGTTTGCTAGTAGGAGTTGGTTAACAATATTTGTGTATATTCATAAGGGCCATTGGTCTTTGTTTTTTCTTGTAATGTCTTTTTATGGCTTTGGTATCAAGTTAATAATGGCCTCATAGAGTAAGTTGGAAAGCGTTTCTCCTTATTTTTTTGAAGGGTTTATGAAAAATTGGTATTAATTATTCTTAAAGTTTTGTACAAGTCCTCAGTGAATTAATCTGGTCCTGGGCTTTTATTGGTGGGAAGTTTTCTTATTGCTAATTTCATTACTTGTTTAGGTCAATTTAGATTTTACGTTTCTTTTTTAATCGGTTTGAAGTTTGTATCCTTCTAAGGATGTATCCATTTTATCTAGTTATCTAATTCGTTTGCATGCCATTACTTATAGTATTACTTTGTGATTCTTTTCTTTTCTGTAAAGTCATTAATTTTTGTTTTTCTTTTTTCTTAATTTGAGACAGGGTCTTACTATGTTGCTCAGGCTGATCTTGAACTCCTGGGCTCAAACAATCTCCTCTTACCTCGGCCTCCCAAGTTACTTGGCTCAGGTAGTCCTTCCACCTCAGCCTCCTGAGTATCTGGGACTACAGGTGTGTGCCACCATGCACAGCCATATGGTCCTTTTTTTTTTTTTTTTTTTTTTTGAGTCGAAGTCTCACTTTGTTGCCCAGGTTTGGAGTGCAGGTGAAATGCTCACGACCACTGCAGCCTCTACCTGCTGAGCTCAGGTGATCCTTCTGCCTCAGTCTTCCAAGTAACTGGAACCACAGGCCAGCTCCACCATGCCTGGCTAATTTTTTTTTTTTTTTAATTTGGAGTCTCACACTATCACCCAGGCTGGAGTGCAGTGGCACGCTCATGGCCACCGCAGCCTCAACCTGCTGGCTTCAAGCAATCCTTTCACCTCAGCCTTTCAAGTAGCTGGAACTATAGGCATGCGCTACCATACCTGGCTTATTTTTTGTTTTATTGTAGAGACGAGGTCTCACCAAGTTTCCCAGGCTGTTCTCGAACCCCTGGGCTCAGTCAATCCTCTCACCTCAGCCTCCCAAAATGCTGGGATTACAGGCCTGACCATTTTATTTTTTTTTTGAGTTGCAGTCTCACTCTGTCGCCCAGGCTGGAGTACAGTGGTATTCTCACGGCCACCGCAGCCTCGACTTGCTGGGCTCAGGGGATCCTTCCTTAACAGTCTTCCAGTTAGCTGGAACTACAGTCGCAAGCCACCATGCTTGGGTAATTTTTTATTTTATTGTGGAGATGAGGTCTCACCAAGTTGCCCAGGCTGGTCTCGAACCCCTGGGCTCAGGCAATCCTCTTGCCTCTGCCTCTCAAAGTGCTGGGATTATAGGCCTGAGCCACCATGCCCGGCTGATGGTCTTTTTTATGTGTCAACTTGGTTGGGCTGTGTCTCCAGTTATTAATCTAGTTATTGCTATGTGGGTGTTTGCAAGTATGATTGAATTCTAATCAATTGACTTTAAATAGTTTTTTTTTTTTTGAGTTGGAGTCTCACTCTGTTGCCCAGACTGGAGTGCAGTGGCTGCTCCTAGCCACCGCAGCCTCGACCTGCTGGGCTCTGGCGATCCTTCCGCCTCAGCCTTCCAAGTAGCCAGAATTACAGGCATGCGCTACCATGCCCGGCTGATTTTTTGATTTATTGTAGAGATGAGGTCTCGCTGCCCAGGCGGGTCTCGAACCCGCGGCCTCAGGCAATCCACTCACCTCAGCCTCCCAAAGGCGCGGGATTACAGGTTGAGCCACTGAGCCCGGCTTAGTTTTTTTTTTTAGTTGGAATTTCACTTTGTTGCCCAGGCTGGAGTGCATTAGCACACTCATGGCCACTGCAGCCTTGACCTGCTGGGCTCAGGTGATCTCTCTGTCTTAGCCTTCCAAGTAGCTGGAGCTGGGCTCGGTGGTTTAGTCTGTAATCCCTTTGGGAGGCTGAGGTAAGTGGATTGCCTGAGCCCGAAGGTTCGCGACCCGCCTGGGCAACTTGGCGAGACCTCATCTCTACAATAAATCAAAATGAGTCGGGCGTGGTAGCGTGTGCCTGTAGTTCCAGGTACTTGGAAGGCTAGGGCAGAAGGATCGCCGGAGTCCAGCAGGTGGGGGCTACGGTGGCCGGGAGCGGCCACTGCACTCCAGTCTGGGCAAAAGAGTGAGACTCCAACTCAAAAACAAAACAAAACAAAACCAAGTAGCTGGAACTACAGGCACATGCCACCATGCCCAGCTAATTTTTTGATTTATTGTAGAGATGAGGTCTCCAGTCAATTTTTGGTTTTCCTTATAAAAGTCAACTTTCAACCTGAGAGGTAGTAACAGATAATAGTTCGAATTGACCTACACAATTATGCAGGCTGCCTGGGCAAGTCTGATATCCTTAGAGCAGGCCTTGAGGCAGGGCAGACCAGAATTTCTTCAGGGAAGCCTCAGCTCTGCTCTTGAAGTCTTTCAAATAATTGAGTAAGGCCCACCCAAATTATCAAGGGTAATCTTCCTTATCTAAAGTCAGTTGGCAGGGCTCGGTGACTCATGCCTATAATCCCACACTTTGGGCTGAGATAAGAGGATTGCCTGAGTCCATGGGTTCGAGACTAGCCTGGGCAACCAGGCGATACCTTATCTCTATGATTAAATCAAGAAAAATTAGCCAGGCATGATGGCGCATGCCTGTAGTTCCAGCTACTTGGAAGGCTGAGGCGGAAGGATCGCCGGAGCCCAGCAGGTCAAGGCTGCTGTGGCCGGGAGCGGCCACAGCACTCCAGTCTGGGCGACAGAGTGAGACTCCAACTTAAAAAAAAAAAAAAAAGAAAAGGTAGGCCAGGCTCGGTGGCTCACCCTGTAATTCCAGCACTTTGGTAGGTGGAGGTGAGTGGATTGCCTGAGCTTGCGGTTTTGAGATCAGCCTGGGCAACTTGGCGAGACCTCGTCTCTACAATACATTTTAAAAATTAGCCTGGTGTGGAAGTGTGCGCCTGTAGTTCCAGCTACTGGAAGGCTGGGGTGGAAGGATTGCCTGAGCCCAGCAGGTAGAGGCTGCAGTGGCCAGGAATGTGCCACTGCACTCCAGTCTGTGTGACAGAGTGAGACTCTAC
>NW_007255920.1:164122-169508 GCF_000164805.1 Carlito syrichta | reverse complement strand
AAAAAAAAAAAAAAAAAGGTGAATGCCATTCTACATCTCTCTAGAGCTTCAGTCTGTGAATATTTGTTTTTGTTTTTTAAATTTTTATTTATTTTTTAGAGATGGGGGTCTCACCCTGCTTCCCAGGCTGATCTTGAACTCCTGGTCTCAAGTGATCCTCCCACCTCGGCCTCCCAAAGTGTTGGGATTACAGACATGAGCCACTGCACCTGGCCTAGTCTGTGAATATTTGAATTGGTATGGAGATGGCTTTTTTATGAAAAACATAATTTCTGAAAAGGAGATAAAATCAAATATTTCAGGAATCCAAAAGAGCTATTTGCTCCCCTTTGAAGAGATAGTGGAAATCCTTAGATATTTGAGTCTTATTTAAATGTATGTATCTTTAAAAAAATGAGGACAGGTCCAGTGGCTGACGCCTGTAATCCCAGTACTTTGGGAGCCAAAGGTGAGTGGATTGCCTGAGCTCAGGGGTTTGAGAACAGTCAGGCCAACTTGGCGAGACCTCATCTCTACAATAAATCATAAAATTAGCTGGGTGTGGTGACGCGCAACTGTCATCCCAGCTACTTGGAAGGTTGAGGTGGAAGATTGCCTGAACCCAGTGGGTTGAGGTTGTGGTGGCTGTGAGCATACCACTGCATTCCAGCCAGGGTCCAGCCTGGGTGACGAGTGAGATGCTGACTCAAAATACATACACACATACATACATACATATATAAAAGTAGGCTGGACATGGTGCTCATGCTTGTAATCCCAGCACATTGGGAGGATCACTTGAGCCCAGGAGTTCGAGACCAGCCTGGGAAACATAGTGAGATCTTGTCTCTACCAAAAAAAAAAAAAATCAGTCAGATGTGATGGCACGTGTAGCACGTGTGGCACGTGCCTGTAGTCCCAGCTGTCCCAGAGGCTGAGGAGGAAGGATCACCTGAGCTCAGGAAGTTGAAGCTGTGGTGAGCCATGAACACGCCACTGTGGTGAGCAATGAACACAGCCTGGGTGACAGAGTGGGACCCCTCCCCAAGAAATGAGTCGGACTTAAAAAAAACCTCTAAAATCATACAATTATAGGGCTTGGTACAATGCCTCATGCCTGTAATCCCAGCACTTTGGGAGGCAGATGCCAGAGGATTACCTTAGCCAGGGGTTTGAGAATAGCCCAGGCAACTTGGCAAGCCCTCATCTCTACAATAAATCAAAAGATGAGCCGGGTATGGTGGTGCACGCCTGTAGTTCCAGCTACTTGGAAGGCTGAGGCAGAAAGATTGCCTGCGCCCAGCAGGTGGAGGCTGAGGTAGCCAAGAACATGCCACTGCACCCCAGACTGGGCAACAGAATGAGACTTTGATTCAGAAAAGAAAAATAATACATTTATGTAAAAATACCCTAAAGACATCACATTATCTTAGCTTATTATTATTTTTTTAATTGGAGTCTCATTCTGTCACCCAGGCTGGAGTGCAGTGGCATGCTGATGGCCATGCAGCCTCAACATGCTGGGCTCAGAAGATCTTTCTGCCTCAGCCTTCCAAGTAACTGGAACCACATGCATGCGCCACCATGCCTGGCTAATTTTTTGATTTTTTTTGTAGAGACAAGGTCTCTCCAAGTTGCTCAAGCTGTTCTCGAACCCGTGGGCTCAGACAATCCTCTCACTTTGGCTTCCCAAAGCACTGGCATTATAGGCATGAGCCACCATATCTGGCTATCTTAACTTACAAAAAAAAAAAGTTCCAAGACCAGGCTCAGTGGCTCAGCCTGTAATCCAGCACTTTGGGAGGCCGAGGTGAGTGGATTGCCTGAGCTCAAGGGTTCGAGACCCACCTGGGCAACTTGGCAAGACCTCGTCTCTACAATACATCAAAAATTAGCCTGGTGTGGTAGCACACACCTGTAGTTCCAGTTACTTGGAAGGCTGAGGAGGAAGGATCGCCGGAGCCCAGCAGGTGGAGGCTGGAGCGGCCACTGCACTCCAGTCTAAGTGACAGAGTGAGACTCCAACTCAAAGAAAAAAAAAGTTCCATAAAGTCTCAAGAGGTTTCACACTGGTTGTCTTGCTGGTAGCATGAACTATTCAAGTATAACATCAAAGAGAAACATGGAAATAGTAAGATGCTTGTGGTACGCTTTGCCTTAAAGCCTGTTCTCTTTCATTTTGTGACTGCAACTGTTGTGGGATTTGCAGAACCTCTAGCTGTTTAGTCTGGGTTTTCTAGGCTGAATTAGATTACAGGTAATCTCATGGTAGAGGTGTACTTTGTAGAGACTCACTTTTGAAATATTTATGAAATAAGTCCTTTGGCATGGAGACTTCCACACCAGAGCTGGCAATCAGTGTTGCCTTAATTTACCAATTCTAGTGAGACATCTTTGCTTTGCGATAAATAAATAAATAAATAAGTAAATAAATAAATAGATAAATAAAAAGTGCTTACAGGTTTTTTTTTTGAGTTGGAGTCTTACTCTGTCACTCAGACGGGAGTGCAGTGGTCGCTCCCGGCCACCGCAGCCTCGACCTGCTGGGCTCCGGCAATCCTTCCACCTCAGCCTTCCAAGTAGCTGGAACTACAGGCGTGCACTACCACGCCCGGCTAATTTTTTATTTATTGTAGAGATGAGGTCTTGCCAAGTTGCCCAGGCGGGTCTCGAACCCGCAGGCTCAGACAATTCACTCACCTCGGCCTCCCAAAGTGCTAGGATTACAGGGTGAGCCACCGAGCTCGGTCTAGCTTACAGGTTTAAAAAAAAATTTTTTTTTGAGCTGGAGTCTCACTCTGTCGCCCAGACTAAAGTGCAGTGGCCGCTCCTGGCCACCACAGCCTTGACTTGCTGGGCTCTGGCGATCTTCCGCCTCAGCCTTCCAAGTAGCTGGAACTACAGGCGTGTGCTACCACGCCCAGCTAATTTTTGATTTATTGTAGAGATGAGGTCTTGCCAAGTTGCCCAGGTGGGTCTCGAACCCGCGGGCTCAGGCAATCCACTCACCTCAGCCTCCCAAAGGCATGGGATTACAGGCTGAGCCACCAAGCCTGGTGGTTTAAAAAAATTAATTAATTTGTTAATTATCTGTGGATACAGGGTCTCACTCTGTCACCCAGGCTGGAGTGCAGTGATGCGATCACAGCTCACTGTAACCTCAAACTCTTGGGCTCAAGAGATTTTCCTGTCTCAGCCACCTGAGTAGTTGGGATTATGGGCATGTGCCACCATGTCCAGATACATTTTTTTTTTTTGGTAGAAATGGGGTCTTTCTGTGTTGCCTGATCTTGAACTCCTGACCTCAAGTGATCCTTTCCCTTTGGCATCCCCAAATTCTGGGATTATAGTCATTAACCAGTAAGCTGAGATCTTTTTTTTTTAAATTATCATAGGGCAGTAACTGTCTTCAGCAAACAGAAGATAACAAACAGCCTTCTGGAGATCTTGAGATATTGACCTGTGGTTTACAGTGCAATGAAAATCTACCTACCTGCACAGGACAATCAGGCAACAGTCTGACCTATGCTCCTTTCAGTGAACAATTCTTTCAGGTGCCAAAGCCCAAAGGAAACTCAGTTGACCACCTGTAGCTGGGCTTGTTCTGAGATGGCTCTAGAAGCCAGAACTGCCAGCTCTGAAAATAGGTCACAAGTGACTGGCAGTCCCTGAGAGGCTCACAGGAAGTAGCTGCAAAGGTCAGAGGAAGTTTTTAACGACTCTAGAGGAGGCCAGTGAATGACAAGCTTTGAGAAGCTTCTCTGCTTGGCATCTGAAACTGGCACTTTGGAGGAGCTACCTTGGAGACAGAATGACAGGTGTGGAGATGTGAGTCTGATACCTCAGCCCCAGAAAACAGCTGCCTTTGCTCCCATGTGCAAAAATCCCATCTCTATATAGGGGAAGCATCTTCTAGGACTCAAGGGATGATCATGAAGGACTTACAGCATTAATTTTATTTTATTTATTTATTTTTATTTTTTTGAGTTGGAGTCTCACTCTGTCACCCAGGTTGGAGTGCAGTAGCATGCTCACGGCCACCTCAGCCTCGACCTGCTGGACTCAGGCGATTCTTCTGCCTCAGCCTTCCAAGTAGGTGGAACCACAGGCAAGTGCCACCACACCTGGCTAATTTTTTGATTTATTGTAGAGACAAGGTCTTACCAAGTTGCCCAGGCTGGTTTCGAACCCCTGGACTCAGGCAATACTCTCGCCTCTGTCTCCCAAAGTGCTGGGATTACAGGTGTGAGCCACCATGCTCGGCATTTTTGAAAAATTTATTGTAGAGATGAGGTCTCACCATGTTGCTCAGGCTGGTCTCGAACCTCTGAGCTCAGGCTCTCAACCTCTGGCCTCCACCTCCCAATGTGCTTAGATTACAGGCGTGAGCCACTGTGCCTGACGCATTAACTTTAGAAACTCCATAAAATGTTAAGAGGAGAGTGCTTCCTCTACCTGAGTGACACCTGATTGCCTCATTCAGGTAGGTAGATTTTCACTGCACTATAATGGTCAGTATCTCCCCGGGATGGGATAAATAACCTCTGAATTAATTCCAACCTTGAGATGCTGAGATCTTGCCAGTTCAGAAACATATTTCTATTAATACACACTTTTATGGATCACTTCTTACTGAAGTGTACACCTTATGCTTGAGAATGCTATTCACTGACACAATTGTTATAGTACAGATGTTAGAGTATAGGTGCAATCTTGACTCTATTTTTCACTTGTCTTATTGGCCCAGCAACACAATCTGGGAACCAACTTGACCCTGGGGACTATCTGGCTCCAAATAATAACCAGTGTCTCATTCCATGCAAACAGACATGATACCATGGAGCAGGGGTCAGCAAACTTTTTCTGTAAAGAGTTAGATAGTAAATATTTTGAGCTTTGTGGGCCATATGGTTTCTGTCACAGCTACTCAACACCACTGTTGTCACACAAAAGCAGCCAGACAATATGTAAATGAATGAGCATGGAACATGGCTGTGTTCCAGGAAAACTGTAAAAACGGGCAGCTAACTTTGGCTTGGGGCCCTACAGAGTAATAGCATGAATTCTGAAGCTGAGTTCAAATCCTGGCTCTATTACTTGATAGCTGTGTGACCTTAGATAACTTAGTTATCCTCCCTGTGCTTTGGTCTCTTCATCTCTAAATTGGTAATAGTGCTTACCCAACAGTATTGTTATAAAGATTAAATATTGGCCGGGCTCGGTGGCTCACCCTGTAATCCCAGCATTTTGGGAGGCCGAGGCGAGTGGATTGCCTGAGTCCTTGGGTTCGAGACCTGCCCAGGCAACTTGGCGAGACCCCGTCTCTACAATAAATCAAAAAGTAGCTGGGTGTGGTAGTGCACACCTGTAGTTCCGGTTACTTGGAAGGTTGCGGCGGAAGAATTGC
>NW_007255920.1:162086-163254 GCF_000164805.1 Carlito syrichta | reverse complement strand
AAAAAAAAAAAAAAGAAGGCTAAGACTTACACTCAGTTTCTCCATCTCCAATACAATTGTTGTTAGAAGTCAAATCATTACAACTAAACACAGGGAAATTCCCTGTAACAGCCTATGAGTCAGGCCTTGGCCCCTGAAGCCATACTTTTAAAGGAATGCTTGTTTTGCTTCTCCCCATCCACACAAGAAATTACTATAAGCAGCAGTGTGCTGGAGCTGGTTTGTATTGGCTCACTAGAGCTGATTGCTAAATTTTCAGAAATTTTGTGAACCGGTAGTTAAGCTCTTGATGCTTGAAACTGGCTATGGTGGGAGTGTTTACAACATGAAATTGGCAGGTACTACAAATCAGGGCTTTTTATCTCTTGGAGGGCCAGGTTATCAGCACATACCTGGCTACACACTCCTCCAATAGAGGTAAGCACTCCTCCAATAGAGGCCCCATTTCCTAAATAGCCAGCTGGTGGACAATAGTCAGTGGCATGGGAACCACCATGTTCTAGGGCACCATGACCTCAGAAAAAAAAAATGCCAGGCCCGACTGGGTGTGGTGACAACCTGTAATCCCAGCACTTTGAGAGGCCGAGGCAAGAGGATTGCCTGAGCCTGGGAATTGAAGACCAGCCTTGACAACTTAATGAGACCTTGTCTCTACAATAAATCACAAAACCTAGCCGGGTGTGGTAGTGTGCATGTGCCCGTGGTTTACAGCTACGTGGAAGGCTGAGGTGAAAGGATTGCCTAAACCCAGCAGGTCGAGACTTCGGTGGACGTGAGTATGCCACTGCACTCCAGCCTGGGCGACAAGGGTGAGACTCCAACTCGAAAAAAAAAAAAAAATGCCAGGCCCATGACTTTTGCTTCATGGCAGAGGAAAACAAAAATTTACATACTTTGCTTAGCAACAGAAACAAGTTAGTGATGGCCCTGGACTCTGATTTCTAGACATCTGAGTCACAGCCTTGTTCCCTGTTCCTGTTCCAACACACACACACACACACACACGCCTGCCTGGTTGAAGCTAAACAGTGACTGGATGGCCTAGAAGGCACGAAAAGAAAGAGCTAGAGCTTGTTGGGCAGACATCATAATCAAAGTACTTTTAGTGCCCACTATTTCTGGGAAAGGCAGTGAGTACTGAGCGGTTGTTTTTTTTTTTTTTTTTTTT
>NW_007255920.1:161115-161855 GCF_000164805.1 Carlito syrichta | reverse complement strand
CCGCCTCAGCCTTCCAAGTAGCCGGAATTACAGGCATGCGCTACCACACCCGGCTGATTTTTTGACTTATTGTAGAGATGAGGTCTCACTGCCCAGGCGGGTCTCGAACCCGCGGGCTCAGGCAATCCACTCACCTCAGCCTCCCAAAGACGTGGGATTATAGGCTGAGCCACCGAGCCCGGCTGCGTTTTTTTTTTTTTTTAAGTCATTTCTTAAGGTGAAGTTTTCCCAACCTAAACATGTGACTTCTAACTTTTTATGGAAGCAGTAGAGGGAATACAAAAGAGGGCTGGACTCAAAAAAGATTCTTACCTTTCCCTTTTGAAGTTGTAAATCTCATCTTTCTATAAAATGGGAACCATAACCATTCATTGTTAGTCTGACAGTGGCTGTGAAAATCAGTGGTAACTTGTTATTCATGCACAGTATATTTATTATTGGATGCTGTTATGTACTGTGAGGTGCTGAGGATGACAGAGTTTGGGCTAAAACAGATAATCCAGAATTTGGATGCCAGAGGATAGATCACGCTGGCTTCCTTTCATAGAGGTTGAGAATTTGGCTATGAAGCCAAGTTGCCTGAGTTTGAATACTGGCTATACTTTTTTTTTCTTTTGAGTTGGAGTCTCATTCTGTGGCCCAGGCTGGAGTGCAGTGGCAAGCTCACGGCCACTCCAGCGTCCACCTGCTGGGCTCAGGTGATCCCTCCGCCTCAGCCTTCCAAGTAGCTGGAACTACAG
>NW_007255920.1:159460-160719 GCF_000164805.1 Carlito syrichta | reverse complement strand
AGACCAGCCTGGGCAACTTGGTGAGACCTCATCTCTACAATAAATCGAAAAATTAGCCGGTGTGGTAATGCATGCCTGTAGTTTCAGCTACTTGGAAGGCTGAGGTGGAAGGCCAGGGAAGGCTTTTCTCTTACCTCTGTCGGTCCAAGCCCGCACGGAGCGGAGAGGACAGAAAGGAGGCTCCCGGAACCTGGGCTTCCCCACCCCTTCCCGGAGCTTTCACCTGCGCCCAGGTGTATGCGGGGAAGGGGAATCTGATCAACACCTCCTCCCCGCAAGTTTATTTCCACATGCCCCCACTCTGGCTTCCCCTAAGAACACTGATATACCCATCCCACCACTTTGGAAGGTAGAGGGGAGAGGATTGCCTGAGTCCATGGGTTCGAGATCAGTCTGGGCAACATGGCAAGACCATGTCTCTACAATAAATTACAAATGTAGCTGGGTGTAGTAGTGCATGCCTATAGTTCCAGCTACTTGGAAGGCTGAGGTGGAAGGGATCGCCTGAGTCCAGCAGGTCGAGGGTGCAGTGGCCGTGAGTGTGCCATTGCACTCCCTCTTGGGTGACAGAGTGAGATTCCACCTCAAAAAAAAGAAAAATTCTGAAGCTGCAACTAGTCTCCATCTTCACGGAGCTTATACTCCGGGAGAAACACGGGTTTTAAATAAATTCATACATAAGCTCACAAACAATTAAAATTGTAATAATAATTCTAAAAAAAATAGAGGTCATTAGGAAATAAGAGGCAATTATGAATTGCCAGGGAAGGCTTTTCTCAAGAACTGATGTACAATCAGCTCTCTGTATCCGCTGATTTTGCATTGTCAGATTCAACCAACCTCTGATCAAAAATATTTGAAAATAAAATATAACAACACAACAATACAAATACAAATAACAAATATAGTAAAACAACTATTTACATGGCCTTTACATTGTATCAGGTATGCTAAGTAACCTAGAGATGATTTAAAGTATATGGGAGGATATGCATAGATTAGACACAAAGATTATCCATTTTTCTTTCTGAGTTGGGGTTCTCCTGAGCCTCCTTACAGGCACGTGCCACGATACCCCTCTAATTTTTTAATTGTTTTATAAAGATGAGGTTTCGCTATGTTGCCCAGGCTAGTCTTGAATGCCTCAAGCATTCTTCCAACTTGGCTTCCCAAAGTGTTAGGATTACAGGCATGAGCCACATTTTTCTTTTTCCTTCTTTCACTTTTTTTCTTGAGTTGGAGTTTCACTCTGTCGCTCA